>NW_019181963.1:0-288 GCF_002260705.1 Seriola dumerili
GTGATTGCGCAACAGCAGAAGTGATTCTCTGCTGTATCGGGTGACACCAGCTAGCCGCAGCATAGCCATCAAGTCCTTCGGTGAAATTTGAATTTAAAATCATCGCAAATATTACAATCATGCTCCATAAAGCAAGATCCACAGTCACTCGGTGCAGACAAGGCACGAAGTAGTGTGTGCATAGAACAAGCACGATAGAGACACATTAAGAAACACATACAGCCCGGAGTCAAACACCGCAGGTATTGACACATTTGCTGCATACAAAATATATGTTTCCATATGCTT
>NW_019181964.1:0-125 GCF_002260705.1 Seriola dumerili
TGGAGTTGTGTGATTATTCTTCAGTTTAACCATAAATTTAAGTAGAATAAATTTGTCATTAGTGACAAATTTATTCTACTTAAATAAAGACTTACACTTAAATAGCCTACATTCAGTGGACCACA
>NW_019181965.1:0-744 GCF_002260705.1 Seriola dumerili
ACGACACACTCTGGACCAGTAAGAGCGGGACATTGAACCGGAGAGCAAAAGGCTGTTTTATTTTTTGGCGCTATCGACTCCACAAGGACATGGACGCCTTGAGAGCGGTAGACCCTGACAGTGGGATCTTTTTTGGATGCAGGGAAAGTGAAGCCATCACTGGATTTAACCAAGACCGACATGGATGAGTCGCAGCTCAGTGTTTTGGAGATTCGGATCGCAGGCCAGCCGGGCGGCTTGTCTCCAGGTCCTCCGTGCCTGTGGTTCTCACTGCCTCCAAACATGCGCTGACATCTGGGGCCTCCACTGCTGTGAGTCAGGATTATTTCTCCACGCTGAAGAATGTATTTCCGAGCACAGACGAAAAGCTAACCTGACCCAGCTGGCCTCGGAGACTGACCTGAGCAGAAAGTTTAAACAAGAGCGGAAGGATCTTCTTCTGAGGAGATTAAACTCATCAGCAAACCGAAGGCTTCACACTCAGTTAAGGTAGGATTGATTTATTTCTTCATGTTTTAGTGTTGTGGGTCGTGGGATGCTTTTATATGTTTGGTTAGCCTATTGCTTATGTCACTAATAGTTTTGTTAATTGTATAACAGCCAGCATACAGGACAGATTGTGACTATGTTGTGATGCCTGTGTTAGATGGTGATTTTCAATAGAACCTGTTCTCAGTTGATCAGCAGAGATTGTTTGATGTCTTGACCTGCTGGTTGTTGCTTTAAACGCTGACTTGCTTTCTG
>NW_019181966.1:0-130 GCF_002260705.1 Seriola dumerili
AGGAGCAGGGATCGGCCGGACCACTGACTTGGAGCCAGAATCAGGAGTCTGCTGGTCTGCCAACAGGACAGGAGAGACAGGATTCGGCCAAACCGCCGACAGGAAACGAGGAGCAGGGATCGGCCGGACC
>NW_019181967.1:0-104 GCF_002260705.1 Seriola dumerili
ATTCACTCACACTCACATGAGTACTCACTTTTTTGTCAACTGGGCTGTCGCGTAAAGACTCACTGATTCAAGAATGGAGGTTTACTGGAGAATGTGGGCATCGA
>NW_019181968.1:0-150 GCF_002260705.1 Seriola dumerili
ACCATTAATCCTGACCAAATCTCCAGCTCCATTTGCAGAGCACAGCCAGATATTTCATATTTTGCCTCCTCAGTCCAGAGCCCCTGCTGCCATTTTTCTGCACGCGAGTTCCTATGTTTTCGTGCATAGTTGAGTCACTTGGCCTTGTTT
>NW_019181969.1:0-420 GCF_002260705.1 Seriola dumerili
TTTAATACCATGATTTGTTTAGTATGTAAAACAGTAACATGGAAAATAAATACAGTCACAATATTTTCAGTCACAGGTGGTGACGGTGCGGCTGATACACATCACATGACATACGAGCTTCTCCAAAGACCAAGAGAGGAGAACGAGACATGATGTTTTATTTCACTTTTACTTAACTGGTATTATTAAATAATATTCTTATATCCACTATAACACAGCCAAACCCTAATGAAACACTTTCCTTGTGTTTGTATCTCTCCATCACTCAGACTAATGTGTGAAATTTTGTCATAATTGCTTTGTGAAGTCTTTCTGAAGAGTAATGGCTAAAAACGTGTGTTGTGATGTCACTGTGACCTTTGACCTTTGACAACCAAAATGTAATCAGTTCACCCTTGAGTCCAGGTGAACGTTTGTACC
>NW_019181970.1:0-352 GCF_002260705.1 Seriola dumerili
CAGTAATTCAGGTGTTAAGTTGTTAAATAGGTTGGTTTCACATAAAATTCTGATCCTGGGTTACTCCAACCCAAACTAACTAACCAACTTGGCTGCAGTTTTGAATCTTTAAATCAAAACCATATTCTCAGGATGGACTTCATTTGTTCTCTGACTGAAAATGTGTGTGGTGGTTACTATTGGACATTTTTAGATAAGGAAGATTACCAGAACTTACCAGATGCTGCAGTTGCTGATGCTGCCATGGTGTCACCTCGTGGTAACTTGTCAGAATTCAGCTGAAGAAACTGTAGGTACCTTTTGGGTGTAAGAAAGTGAAGTTAAAAATGTCATGGTGCCTAGCCTAACAGAT
>NW_019181971.1:0-100 GCF_002260705.1 Seriola dumerili
AATTTATTTTACTCTAAAAGTTTTCTCTGTTGATGTGTTCAAGAAATTAGTTAGTTAGTTGTTTTTTTTACAATGCACATGTTCGTATGTTGTCTTCTGA
>NW_019181972.1:0-101 GCF_002260705.1 Seriola dumerili
TATTAATAATAATATAATAATAGTTACAAAGAGATGGCCCCGGTAACGTGTGTTGTTTTTTTTCCCACGCAGGGCAACATTGGTTCTTCAAACTGGGGTCT
>NW_019181973.1:0-116 GCF_002260705.1 Seriola dumerili
AATGTGACAAACAAACTATTACTACTATATTAACCAGCCCACAAGAATAATAGAGAAATGTTCATAGTTCTTGGCTAATTATTTAACACATTGTCCGAGGGCAACAGTTAAAACAC
>NW_019181974.1:0-159 GCF_002260705.1 Seriola dumerili
AAAAACTTGTTAAAAACTTGTTTTACCTACATGGTGAGATAGACACTATTTGAAAAGGAAAATAAAGGGAAAATACACATTGAAGGTAACGTTATTAAATGTTACTGTGTAATGTGTTGTATTATTATTTAAATATTGGTTAAGCTGGAACAGGTTAAC
>NW_019181975.1:0-125 GCF_002260705.1 Seriola dumerili
ACCTGTTCACTCAGCTGCAGCTCTTCAGCAATCAAGCCTAGTTAAAAGCTCCACTCTCCTCTACACTCACTGCCAGATTGTTCTTTGCGTTTACTCTTCGTCTGATCTCCCGGTTCCGACCCTGC
>NW_019181976.1:0-553 GCF_002260705.1 Seriola dumerili
AAGGCATAAAAGGTGATAAAAATGTCATAGTATGGCAAGGAATAAAAGGACATACTATGATAAGGCTTGAAAATGTCATAATAGGTCATAGAAAAGTATGGCATTAAACATCATTGTATAGTATGGCATAAAAATGTTGAGGATTTATAAAAAATGTCAGTATAGTATGGCATAAAAACATAAAAAAACGTCATCGTATAATATGGCATAGAACGTCATAGTATTGTAAGGCATAAAAAAGTCAAAAAATATAGTATAATTGCACGGTGCAGATAAGACTGGACCCAAATTCAGCCAACACAGGGGAATGAGGTGCAAAATGTTTATTTACTGAAGAACTTACAAAATGGGTGAACCAACAGAAAAGGAAACCGAAGCACAGGGGGCACAAAAGGAACAACAACCGGAGACACAGGGGATACCACAGCCAGGCAGCATGAACAGACCAAGGACAAACCAGAAATGAACAGCTCAGGGACAAACCAGAAATGAACAGATTGAGGAAAAACCAGAGATGAACAGATGAACCAACACAGACAAAGGGGAGCACAAA
>NW_019181977.1:0-151 GCF_002260705.1 Seriola dumerili
TCCTCCTCCTCTTCCTCCGTTCATCGAGTGCTGATGAAGCTGCTGTGTGATTAAACTCTTCCATGTGTGGCTTCCCTCTCTCCCTCGTCCTCCCCCTCTCTTAACTCTCCTGCTCTTTGTCTTTCAGTCCTGGTACAGACGCTGCCTCCTC
>NW_019181978.1:0-524 GCF_002260705.1 Seriola dumerili
TGTGTGTGTGTGTGTGTGTGTGTGTGTGTGTAAAGCAAAGTATTCTGATTCAGCCTGTTTTCTGTCTCTTCAGTTCTTCCGCTCGGTTCAGTCCACGTGCACAGAGCTGCTGAAGGTGATCGAGAAGTACCAGCACAGGATTTCACGTGAGTCACAGTCAAAACTAAATGACTGTATGAGATCTGTTCTCTGACGAACAAGAGGAGTCATCACAGTCTTTTCCCAAACAGAAGGTGTAGCTTTATATTTATGCTTTTATGTTTATGATCTGGGCTCCGCTTCCTGATAACAACGTATTTACACACAAAGCTTAATGTGCAGTCAAAACTTTCATCTTGCACCATAATCTGCCATCGTTTCTGTAACAGGCTTGTCTCAGGAGGAGAACGAGCTCGGACTGTTTCTGCGCTTCCAGGCCGAACACGATCGCACCAAGGCTGGCAACATGATGGACGCCACCAGCAAGGCCCTGTGCACCTCCGCCAAGCAGAGGTCAGCAGCAGCAGAAAATCATGAAATCAATG
>NW_019181979.1:0-3370 GCF_002260705.1 Seriola dumerili
AAACTAAACATCAGAATGAATATTATTCCAGTATGAAAACATAACTGCAGTGTAAACTACAATGTTGGACTTCAACCTTCATTGAGTCACTGAGGATTAAAACACATGACCTCAAAACCTTTGACAAGTCTTCCAGCAGCTGGAGAGACTGGGACAGAAACAAGAACCACTTCTTCTCTTGGAGAATTTCAGTCTTTCCTCTGGACATTGGCTTTCAAAGTTAAATCTCTGTCTCAGGATTGAACCAACAACCTCCAAACTTGTAGAGAGTCATCGACCACCTGGAGCCTCTTGGACAAAGACACTGTAAACCTCATTTCCTACAACTTTTCAGTCTTTCCTCTGGACATAAACCTTCATCACTGAGAGCCTCAGGACCATTTCACTGACTGTCTCTGTCTTTTCTCAGACCTTTAAAACATGAATCTGAAAAGGTGAGTGAGTGAAAGAGACAGATATGTAGAGACTGAACTATCTGTTCAACAGTGAGACTCTCTCTGCTACACTCAACACAGAGACACTGAGGAACCAGACCAACAGACTGTAAACCCAGGATACAGAGGTTCAGTGAAGGTGGTGTTGAAGGTGTGGAGGTGGATCAGTGAGTCAGAGGAGACTCTGTAGAAGGACAGAGAGCCAGAGGGACAGTCCACATACACTGCTACTCTGTCAGAGACAGACGAGGAGGAGGAGGAGATAGATGTCACTCTGTTGTTGTGACAGACATAGTAACCAACATCAGAGCAGATCAGACTCCAGGACTGATCGTTCCCTCCAAACACACTGTCTTTTCTGTTTCCTTTCCTGCTGATTCCTCTGTAACTCACTGATATATCAACTCCTCCTCTGCACTCGACCTCCCAGTAACAGCGACCAGTCAGACCAGTTGAACACAGCAGCTGAGGTTGAAGGTCAAATCTGTCTGGATGATCAGGATATGACTGATCCTCCTCCACACGTGTCACCTTCCTGTTGTTGTCAGACAGTTTGATCTCTCTGTTCACTGTGTTTGTGTCGATTGTGAGTTCACAGGAATCTGATGGAGAGAACAAGACACAGCTGCAGTTATTGATCATGTGATCAGTTATTGACAGTTTGATGATGACTCCTGACATCAGTGATGTGACAGTTTGAAAATGGTTGAATGTGCTGCTTTGTTTTCATCAATCACATTAAAAACACACTTACACTTCCTCAGACCTGGTCTCAACCATCGGACTCCACCAGGCTCCGCCCTGAAAGGAGGAGGGGGGTCAGACCAGCACGTTCTCTGTCAGCATGCACACATGGACATTACATGGCTCATACACAGACTGTTGGATTACTGTGTTCAGATGGAGGCTTGTATGTATGGATGTACATTGACCACAGAGGAAAAGGAGCTGGAGTCTTTATCTTGTAATGATCCAGAGCAGGTGGAGACATGGAGAAAATATTTCATCATGTGTTTTCTCCATTTCATATCAGTTCTGCTGTGGGACACACACTTTCAGTCTCTGACTCTCAAGCTGCACAAACAAATGTCACAGCAAATAAGATGAAGACACAAAGTGGAGCTAACCAGCCAAGATATCCCACAATGCACCAACAAAGGCAGAGAAGAAGAAGACTGTGAACAACTCATGATTGAAATGTTTGATGAGGAAGGAAACACACTCAACACATTAGTGAGAGCTCAGTGAAACACACAGTGAGTTTTGGTGAGAAACACTGAGTGTGAACACAACTTGTGTTTGTTACAAGAAAACTCCACAGGACGCTTTAAGAATGAGGCTGTGCACAAGTTTTAACAGGTGGCACAGCAGCAGTGACTGGATGAAGGGTTTCTAATAGAAATGATGTCATCACAGTGACAGGATGGATCAGGATCTCATGATAAATGACATTCTGTACTTTTCTACTCTTCAGACAGATCAGCTGTCACACAGATTCACTGTTGATCAGTCAAATCATGTGGAATAAAGCAGCCGTCCTCAGGATGAGTCCTGAGCTCCATCAAACCTGTCGGGACATTTTTATTTGACTTCAAGTCAAAGTCCAGAGGAAGCCAGAGAAACTGTAGAGCAGAGAGAAAGAGGCTCAGCTCAACATACATGGACTCAGAGAGGAAGTCTAGTGAAGCTACAGCTGCTGAATAGTTTTCATTGAGGAGCCACTTTGTGGCTTCATCTGATCTGGTGTCAGATTTGTTTCAGTTTGAAAACAGATGTTTCATGATACAAACGTTCAGTCAAGAACACTGATCATTAAATCTGAACAACCATCAACCCTCTGATACGATTCATAGGAGTGTCTCCTGAAATAGAATATAATAGAAGCAACATGGGAATCGAACACACGGCTCTCCTGTGTCACATTCATCCATCCACCACCTCCTCCTGACGTGGACTTTGTCTCTCTTTATACCTCGTCACTGACACTTTTCCCTTTGCTCCTGTCAACATTACTACAACCACTAGATGTCGCCTAGCAACTAAACCTAACTATGACGTCATAATAAGCTGCTGCACAGACGACCTGTGGGCTGGTTTGTTACAGGAGACAGTCTACAGTTCTCTGTGTAGTTATGACATCTGTATGTCACAGTTAAGATTTACTGTCTCCTAAATACAACAACAGATCTCATAATGACAAGATCAAGATCAGGAGAGATTGAGGTGATTATTGATCATCAGTATTTTAGAAGACAGAGACATGATGGTGCCACCTGATTTATTTCTTTTATTTCCTCCTTGGTTGGAGACACTGGGACATTAATGTCTCTGAGCCGTGTAGGTGGTTTTATTATTGTTGGTGAGTTGTTATTAGTGTGTCAACACTGACCAGGTCTCTACAGTCTTACCACCCTAGCGCTGTGGTTTGGTGTTGTCTTGTGTTGTTGCTCTCTCTCCTGCTCAGGTGTTGCCTCTCCTCCTGTGGAGCAGCTTAGGTTCATGCAGCTGCTTCCACTCACCAATTAGGTGGAGGTATCAGAGTGGACAGAGGAAGCCCAGTCAGTGGCAGTGGGCCAGTGTTTGGCAGCGTGAGAACTGTGTGCTGCGTTACTCCTTGCTGTGTGAAGGAGGGTGCTACGTCATCTGACTGACCCTGCACTTCTTGTTCTCTGAACTTAGTTTAGAGATCTACGTGTTATGCTGTGAAAACCTGGTTGTTTAGTTCATTAGAAGATAAAAAATATCTTTAATTACCTTTTGTATTTTAGTTTATTAAACAAAAGTCCTTGTTTTTTTTACACAATGTTCTGGCTCTTGTTTCTTTTTTCCTCCCAGGAAACATTTTATTTCATTTTATTCCTCATTGAGGAACGTAAGAAAATAAAAAGTCTCTCAGATGTTCTGGTGAAGAGACTTGAAGTCAGAGCACGTCTCTA
>NW_019181980.1:0-260 GCF_002260705.1 Seriola dumerili
TCTCTCTCTCTCTCTCTCGCACGTCATGCACATAACCGACGTACTGATCTATTCCTGAAAGGAGCTGCTCTTCTCCTGTCACAATATTCTGTCTGGAACTTCTCAAACTTACTGAAGATCTCACAGAGAGGATAAATCAAGAGTATAATCAGCTCGATTACTTGCTGCCGCTGCCTCCTAACGCTTAATGCCAAGTTTAGTTTCCACACGTCTGCATATAGTGCTGCAATATCATAACTGATCTCAGAACAGTAGAAGCT
>NW_019181981.1:0-149 GCF_002260705.1 Seriola dumerili
CCGTTCTCTCCTACATATTTCATGTGCACAAGGGTCTGAAGATGTCTGTGCACAGCCAAAATAGAAGACTCCCAATGTAACAACATTCATGTCCATTTTGTGGTGTATTGGGAGCTTAGATGACACTGGTGGAAGCACAGTGATGTAAA
>NW_019181982.1:0-893 GCF_002260705.1 Seriola dumerili
TTTAATGTTTTACTCAGGCTCTGAAGACCTCATGCAAAATTATAACTTTTCTTAGAAGAAGCAATATGTGGTTTGTAATTTCAGGGAACACCAGGAGAACCAGGGAAACCTGGTCAGGATGGGAAACCGGTGAGTAGAGCACTGGGTCCAGGCAGGCTAAGTTATACTTCTGAAGGTGAAACTGATATTGATGATACTGTGTTTTCAAATTTTTAATTTTCGTAGAGCACAATATAGTGCTGAATTTCTTGTGTACACATGCAGTGAATATTTCTTTCAACAGCCTTGGTAAGTGTGTTTTTATCTTATGAAAGCAACTGTATACTGTATAGTTGTAGTAAATAATATAGTACTGTTCTACTCATTAACTTACAATGTGGCGCTATTTAAGCGTAAGAGTGTTAATACATACAAAAAATACCCTGCTCCTGCTTACATTTTAAAAAATATGAAACCAGCAGGATTCCAGTTCCCATCAATGGACATGTTAAGGTTTCATCTTGTCCCTGACCATACCATTCACAGTAATTATTAAAAGCCCAAACACACTGTCGGGAAATGATGTGAGTCATAATTGTTTGTGTGGACGCATGAATAAATATGAAGAGAAAAAAGGGGAGATATTAGACACTTCCTCACATTTCTCGTTTTCCTTCCCTCCATGTTGGAGTAGGGCCCAACAGGGCCCGCTGGTCCTCGAGGGCAACCAGTGAGTAACCAGTAACCCAGCTAAGGGGCCTTCTCTTAGGCTTGACCTGCAGAGTAAAACCATTGGGTTGGCTGCAAGCACGAAGCCGATGGAGCTCTCTTTTCCCCTCCTTGGGCTGAGGCTTCATAGATCTTTAGACAGTAACCTTTTGCAGCTGTGCAGCTAACGCCTCACTCTCTAACTT
>NW_019181983.1:0-102 GCF_002260705.1 Seriola dumerili
GTTTGGTGTGAGCTGTCATAACAATTTATGGCTCCGGTGCCATACAAGCATACAATACATACAATATACAAGCCATTAATCTAAATCTGCCGACACCAAAGA
>NW_019181984.1:0-150 GCF_002260705.1 Seriola dumerili
GGGCGCTCGCTCTGATTGGCTGCTCTGTTTTCTCTCCTTTAATCCCAGTAAACGTCACAGCTGCACCTGGACAGACTGTCTCTCTGCCATGTCGAGCTGCCAGAGACACAAACATCACAGTTGTAGAGTGGAGCAGAGCTGAGCCCGAGC
>NW_019181985.1:0-149 GCF_002260705.1 Seriola dumerili
ACATGTTTTGCTAGGTTCAATCCTCTTAACTTCAACAGTGCTAAAATATACTGTTTCTTTCCTGACGCTAAAACAGTTTCAGCTGTTGTGGGCTCTGGAGCCAGCATTAATAACTGCTAGCATTGCTGCAGATATCTGAAGGGAAATCT
>NW_019181986.1:0-141 GCF_002260705.1 Seriola dumerili
GCTACGTTGCTCTGTTGCTCATTTGTAATGTAAACTCTCTTGTTTGGTCAAAGGTCAAAGGTCAAAGGTCCAGGTCGAAGCTTAAACTTATGCTCAAGGTGTTCGACTTAGAGCTCCCCCTAGAGGCCTGGAGTGTGTCTG
>NW_019181987.1:0-121 GCF_002260705.1 Seriola dumerili
CCTGGAGTCTGAAATGTTCTGATGATGGTTACTCTGTCTTTCACAATGACAGAGAAACATCTCTCTCCTCCTCCTTCATGTTGTCCAGGTTTTCCTTCATGTTATCCTCCTCCTCCTCCTC
>NW_019181988.1:0-108 GCF_002260705.1 Seriola dumerili
AGTGAGGCTGTAGCAGCAACACACTGTTATATATATAATCTTATATATTTGTGTTTCTGGGTAGATTTCTTGATGATGGTTGTTGCTGCTGCTCGGACGGAGCAGTAG
>NW_019181989.1:0-112 GCF_002260705.1 Seriola dumerili
GAGGCTTGCAGCATTTTAATTTCTATTTAAAAAAAAAAAACATGAACATTGATATTTTCTTTTTAAGGATTCCTACACTAAAACTATAGAAAAAGTCACATAACAGACAATA
>NW_019181990.1:0-125 GCF_002260705.1 Seriola dumerili
CTGGTAGCTTTGGCACTGTGTGCAGGTGCCAAGTCCTGTTGGAAAATGAAATCTGCATCTCCATAAAGTTGGTCAGCAGCAGGAAGCATGAAGTGCTCTAAAACTTCCTGGTAGACGGCTGCGTT
>NW_019181991.1:0-179 GCF_002260705.1 Seriola dumerili
GTTTTTAAGAGAAGTGGAAAAGGAATTGGGGATACGTGTGAATGTATGCATGAGTGTTGAGTAATTTGATAAATCACATAATAGCACTATATGAAGGTAATATTTCTATATGGTTGAATGATATATAAGTTAATAGAGAGCATCTATTTGCAATTTTGAGCTGCACAGCTGTGGCACAT
>NW_019181992.1:0-103 GCF_002260705.1 Seriola dumerili
CTCTATACTAAATGTGGGGCTTTGAGGGAGCTACAACAGCTTCAGGGACTGTATGTTAAAGCTCCACTCATTCACATTCCTATATTAACAATGAATCTAATGA
>NW_019181993.1:0-114 GCF_002260705.1 Seriola dumerili
GTGTTTGACCTGAAGAAATACTCTGCTTCAGAGGAGGTTTTTCTGAAGCTGCTGCCAGTGGTCAAGGTCTCAAAAAAAGCTGTGTAAGTGTAGAGAGAGTTGATTTATTCATCA
>NW_019181994.1:0-218 GCF_002260705.1 Seriola dumerili
AAAATATGGTGATGAATATAAAAACTGAGATATGATCATTATCACATAAATGTAGCAGTGAAAGTCTTTTTTTCCTCTCTTCTTTATTTTGGTCTGTGTATGTTCGACACACTGGAACTCCTAATCTTGCCTCTGCTTCACTTTTTAGTTTTTAGCAGTTGTGTCTAATCTTGTGTCTGTGATTATACACTGGCCTGTAGTGAGAGAGTTGATGAATC
>NW_019181995.1:0-23040 GCF_002260705.1 Seriola dumerili
CTGTCGTGTTCGCACTGTAAATCAGACTAACAGCCCAATGCCAGGGAATCTGCATGCTGATGACACAAGGACGAGGCACTGAGCAGGGATAGAATGGAACAAAAACAGAGGGAATGAACAGGTTTCATCAGTAAGGCATGAGGCGGCCATCCAAGTTAGGATAGCCTGTTGCTTCTGAGTTTGGTCCATCTTGCAAACCTAATCGGGGCAGTTTGGCGTGACACAGCGAGTCTCAGTTTGACAATTGTTTCTGACTTTGATCCATCGACCCGCAGCCTGTCTCCATCGGTGCCTCTTATGGTGTTCATGCTTCTGCTCACAAACTCTTCTCCTCATCCTCTCCCCGCCTGCGTTTCATTCTTTGTTTAACATGCATGACAAAACTGTTACGTAGATTGTATCGAATACCATGATTTTTAATGAGATTTAAGTTAAATTATTGACTTATCTTTGAATTTCATTTGCAAAAAGTAAATTGTTGTTGTACAAACAAAGAACAAAAGCAAATAACAAACCAACAATAAACAGACAACGCGAAAACAACACTGACGTAGTTCTCATTCCTGTTTTTTTTTTTTTTTTTTTTATAAAAAGTTTAAAAACGTAAAACTGATAATCCTAATCCATCAGCTCTGATACTAATACCACACGTTAGTTCCGGATTCACCCATTGACCTCGTTAAGCGAGAAGGAATGTGATGCATTGTGGTCCTTTATTTTGCACTCGTTTCTCTCGTGTATTTGCAGGTAAAACAAAGTTAACAGATTAAAAAATTAGCCTTTTAATATCAAGAATGAATAGTGGTGGTCTTTTATGTTCATAAATGATCTGCAGTGGAATATAAACGTCATCCAAAAACGCCACTGTACTCGGATAAATGAAGTATCTAAAAAGCTGAGTGGGTAGAACTGTTTAAGCATTTGTCATTTTCTGTTTATGAAAAATATAATATGAAAATAGATTGTATGAGTTAAAGTTATTTACACTATCTTATCATTGGAAATTAAAATTAAAAGTTCATTGAGCGAGTAAAAAGTATTCTGATATCATTCACATCATTTAAACTATTCACTAATATATTCGAGCATGTCCTTGTAACCTGGGAGTAGATCTCGTATTAAAATATATAATATCATATGGTCCATGCACTATAGACAAACACAAACATTGAACGAATCGGAGTGAGGTTATGTACACCCGAATTAATAATACTTTTTGTCTATGACCGGAAAGGATTATATGAGACCTACGTATGAGGCGTAGTATATATCGCGCAACTGCGGGTACTCATATGTAATATACGACAAAGATAATGAACAACTTGGCATAAGTGTCTGCCATCCACAAGTCATTACTGACCTCTACATATTATATTCGATTCTAGTAAGATTATAGAGTATGGTAGGAACTACTGAGTCTGTAGTACTTACCGAGAATTTTATGTTCTACTTAGGTGATAGGTACTCGAGCTATTTTCCCGCTGGTTGAATGTATTGTACGAGAGGTGAGCGCAGGCGTGTCATTTAGAGATTCCATGTTGGTGTTATCGATTTCGCCTATATCAAATTTGATGAACTATTTTGTCTATCATGAATTTCTAATTCGACGTGTGTGTTGACATATCATCGAGTTGTGTTATATACCTTTCTCTAGCGTTTGATCTATTATCTGCCTCAGTTTCGTAGCCAATTGTTGTTCTTATTGGTGTCGTCTGCACGGTGGTTGTTATTCTCCTAATTTCCTGCGCTCTATTATGCAGTCGCCTCACACTCTTCGATCCTGATTTCGTCCAGAGCGGCTAGAGAAATATCTAAAAAAACAGAGCTACACCCAAAACTACCTAAATATGCCTTGAGAGAGAGCAATCAAACACAAACCATGTATGTTCGCCGTGATGTAAGCAAACAAATAAATGTCTACGATAAAAGAGGTCAGTAAATTTGTCTTATACTGTGTTGATGAAGTTACACGAGCTTTTCGTGACAAATATGATTGAGTGCTTGTTAGATGAAGCATGGGGCGAATTTAATTATTTCTTATAATTGGAAAATATGGAAGTCTGAATCTTCTTCATTTCTATTGTTGTACTATAAAGAAGTGAAAGAGAGAAATACGCTCACGTGAGAAATAATGGCGTTAGTTCACATGAGTCACACAGAGTACGCTGATGTGGGACAGGACTAGTAGCTTTCGATGACCAATTTAAGGCTTTACTCTATATGATTTGTTGTTTGTGCTTTTTTGTGTTTGTGTCTTTTTAGAAAATTGCACAGATTAGCGATAAAAGAAAGTTCATGAGGTCTGTTTATTCCTTACAATTGCATGATTGTCTGCACACACCCAGAGATTAAATTAATTCATCTCCTCGACATATAATTTACACGAGGTTAACTGATACAGTGCACTAATCGGTAGCTAGGTTAAAGCTAAGCTAAATAAGCTAATAATAAAAACACATCAACTACAGAACTGGCAAGTGGACTCATTTAAAACTATTGGCAGCTTGTCGATCACACTATTTGTTCAGTAACTATCAAACTGAGCACACCTGTGAACAATACGGATATCGTATACTTACTTTAACTTCACTTTGTGCTGGGTTATGAACATTTGAGGAGCGTCGTCTCTTGGGTATCATCATAGTCGGTGTCATGCTTGTTGTTGCACTGTCCATGGCTCTTGGGTCATAAAGACGAAGAATGAAATGAATCAGTTCATTTTGTTATGGTCTAATATGTACTCATAAGAACAGTGATTAATATAACCTGTCAATTTTTGTGCTGGAAAAACAAGATAATTAAAAGATGTTACTGAAAAACGTGTTTCTGCTGATGGAGAGAGGCATGTGAGAGATACGAATGAACTGACTTGTCTGTTTAAAATCAGTGAGATATATTAACAGTCAAAGTTCATTCAAATACTTGACCTGCAAAGAATTATGTTTAAGTAACAACTAACTAAGTTTATTGACATATAATTTTCTAGCCTATTCTTATAACATCTTATCGTTATGTAACAAACTAAACGCGTTTTGTTATTTGAATTTAAATACACAAAACAAATTGTTTTACTTTTGTATTCAATTAAGAGCATGAATGTGATGGGACGACATGCTCCTTCTCGAATAGCACTCAAGTAGGAAAGTTTCATGTGTTCATCACGAAGAGTCATTTTGCCGAGGACAATAATCATTTTTCAGGCAAGCTCCAATCGAGCGAGAGAGCATCACATTAATGAAGGACACATTGCTGCTTGGTTCAGTGAGTCTGTGATTACCAGGAACATCTTTTAATTCAACCTCTCAATGTGGTTCTGAACTCTGCATCTCCGAAAGAGGAAGAGGATGATAAACTATCCATGTGAGGCGGAGGGGCAGGCGTACCACTTCCAAATTAACACAAAACGAAAGCAGTTTGTGAGCAGCTTGAAAAGATTCAATTATACAAGTGGGTAACGAATAATTTTAAGACTTCACACGATACACTAAAGCCTAACACTCGCGCATGTCCATTACGGGAGGAGCTGTGTGAGACAAAAATATGGAAATAGAGTAATCAGTTGATATCTTCCAACTCAACTTTAGAATATTGTACATATGAAATAAAGAACATTATGTGTACACACTAGAATGGAGCGGCCATGATAAACGGCGGTCCGAGTTTTGCACTCCACACATTCACTATCTAATTTTTGTGGCGATGTATCATCGCTTGAGTATTATGAACCAGAGTCATTAGAGATAGAATAATTTGATGTGATTTTTGTTTTCATAATTTCAGAATTTTATGTGTGTTGACTATAGAGAAAGTTGTTTTCTCTTGAGTCTCAGACCCAAAATGACACTTTGAACTTTGATCTTTGAGACAACCCAAAGGTCATAAATCAGTGTCACCTTGAGTATCTGAGATAGTAATAAAATTATGTGGCAAAAATTTGTTAAGGAGCGCATTCATCCTTGAGGAAGATGTATACTGGATATTATTCACTGCATTCCACAATTGGCATATAATTGACGATGTGGGAATATTGTTGACAGGCCACCTGTTGAGCACTTTTCCTTGCTACCTTTATGACCTGTTGAGACCCACTCCAATAATCTAATTAGTTAAATCCTTGAGTCCAGGTGAAGTTTTTTAATCAAATGATGAGAGAAACGTTCCTCTTTCACAAGTGTTGTTTTAGCTTGACGAAGAACAAATATATCTCTAAGTGTACGACACAGATGTATGATCGGGTGATCAACAGACAGACACTCTGGGCGTTGTATAATCATGTGACATAAGAGAGACATGTCTAGTCAAAATCTTGGAGCAACATATGACACGAATAATAACGACATTAAATTGAATAAGAAATACATTCATAAGAATGATATAATTTTTACATGGATGCCTGCTTTTCATTTAATACACGCCGTACATAATATAAGAGAGTGATGTCAAGTCACATGTTAAATATATATATGCTGGTCAATAGGTTATACCACATAAGAATATATCAAGAGCACGTATAGAGATAGTTGAGATTATATATATATATATATATATTTATATAATATACCTTCATTATTGAGTAAAACAGTGTGTCCGATCTACGTTTCGACTGATGCTGTGTAACTCATATATACATTTCTGTCTGGGCAAGACATGAGCAGCGGGCGAGCTCGGTATGTAGATAACACCATGGAACTGAAATATCGAAGAGATGAACAACATCATGACCAACTAAGTAAGTGAAAGCAATTAGTATTTCTCGTACAATAACCAATATTGCTGTCTGAGCATGTGGTTTTCAGTGGTTTCTCAAAAATCATATGGACAGAGAACTTTTGCTGTATTAGATTAATGTCCACAGCTGGGATGGTCATAACAATTGTGTTCTGTTCTCGCACTGTCGTAATCTCTCACTCTCTCAATCTCTCATCTTTGCTCACATTCAGGTAAACAACTAGTTTTCCCTACGCAGTAGTACAGTCCCAAAGAGTGATTCGGAGGTCCTAGCACGTTAGTTAGAGTCCAGCGTCTTGTCCTCACTATGTGGAAGTATTAGGAGCCACATTCACTGCTTATTATTTCGAGCTTGTTAAATATCAGTGATTGTCGATCCGAGCTGACTGGATGATAAAAGTTCACCCTGCCGATATGGCGGGCCATGTGGGGAGCGCACTTCAGTGTTGTCCTCATTGCAAGCATGGCATTTCAGAGTGATGCTGGTTCCCTATTGTAGCATTCTTTACCACGTGTTCCTGTACACAATAATCCAGAGTGGAGTACACAAACCAAACTGTTTTATTTGTTTTAGAAGTAAATATATTGGTGATGTCACATGAAGGATAAGTAGGTAAAAGGTACACTTTTGATAAACATCTACTAATCATGTAGAAGATCTCGACTTCGTGTTATATTCCTTTGTCCCATCTGAGCTATTATACGTAATGTACCATGACTATTTGAATTTCCAGTATAATCTTGAAAAGATTATAGTAGCATTATAATAGCCCACTAAGAATCGACTATTGTAAAAAAAGTTATCGTATAATAAGACGAACACTTTTAGAAATTGTAATAATTATATATTGACATAACAGTTATGTTAATAGCCATACAAATGATGTGTGTTTATCTATGCTAATATTGTATGACTATTGAGCGAGAAAATTACATAACGCAAAATAGACTACCATAAGAGTCACATGTTATTAAAGTTGGTATAATTTAACTGTAGAAGTTGTTCTTAGAGTTATACCTAAGCATGATCAATCATATATATATAATGGTGACATTAGCATATATCATTCTACTCTCATAATGAGTAGGCCATTGAGAAAGGAGCTATGTCATTATAAAACAATCTGCCTCGCAATGTGTTATACCCGCTAATTTCACAGAATCATCACTATGATACACAAGATACACAATATTGTAACAGAGACTGAGTCTAAATGTTGCACTAAATCATGAGTTCAGGAACAACCTTATGAGTAATGCTCAAAATATTATGGAATACACCAGGAATGAGTATAATGATCGAGGAAAACTAACAGTGCTATGGGAATCATCACATTCTTGATATAGAGACATATATGTCAATTATTATGTTATTTCAGATATTACACCACTCTCTTCAGCTATTCTATGTTAGCTTACTCTAGACTCAGAGCTAGAGCAAAGGAATTTTTTATCGAAACAACAAGAGAAAAAAACACAGTCGAATAGTTAACACAGTGATCCGATATCACACGTCGAGTCAATTCATCAGTTATTCATTGTCTACGAGGCGAGAATTATAGCCTGTTTTCCTACACTGTCTGAGAACTATCCAGTGGCGCTTTAAGTGAGACCAGGGTGAGCTTAAATTATGTATCAGGCAAGTAGGACTGTAAGCGTTAATTATAGCAAGCCTGGTTCTGAGAGGTTCATAGTTTAAAGCGTGCCTCTCACATCGAATCCATGACAGCTGAGTCATACAGCCACACAGTAATATATTGTCTTGAATTTAATGGTGTAACTGGATAGTTACCACATTGGAAGTATATAACTCCGACTGTCTTTCTCCGAAATCATACATCTAAACTATCATACACCACAGGGTGCGTGTAAATCAAGTGTTGAGAGTGTTCTTAGTCTGTCGCGGAGTTTACTGCTCCTCGAGACAACGTCACTATTGGAAACCTGTGATTTTTATCTTGCGCACCACACACGAGGCAATTTAAGAACCTTCAGATAAAAATCCGCGGATTGTATTCTAAGAATATCCTTGGATATTTACTGCTGTTGTTCTCACTCTTTCAAATCTCTACAATGTGGACATTTTTTCTCTATTGCTAATTTGTCCTTAGTATTTAACACATGTATAGCGAAACTGTAGGCAAGAGCCGCTCGCTTGCACCTATGTACCGAGAAATGCCCTGCCAAACTACATACAGCCTCACCACAAATGTGACTACAGATGTAGTTCTCACAGTTAAGATATGTGACCGAAAAAGTAGCTCATATATACAATTTGGACTACTAAGAATTCCATTATTGAATGAATGGTAGAATTTTTTCTGACGTTGTTGTTTTCAATTAATTATAGCCACAGGATGTCCTCTTGTTCTCATAGAAATTAATAATTGCCCAAGAAGTTTATCAGAAAACGCATCTAGTATCATGCTTGTGGACTAATTACAACACAAGAGAGAAGAGTAGCGAAACCTTGCGAGAGACCTTTATACACTCTAGCCGTCAGGTATTCAACTCTCTTTCGATCGAACGAGTATGTAATCTGAAGCACCGACACAACAAAGGCAAGACTTTGGTGTTTTCCATCCACTGAGAGCAATATTTACGGTGAAATCTGGTATTTAGTGTTTGTTGTCATTAGTCTCTAACTTTCAGGAAATATGCAGTCAGCACATGAAGTACAGTATGTGAATATGTGACCATTTAAATGATAATACCGTAATATAAAAGATTATCATGTATATAAAGATATTGAGTCTAAGTGGATATTGCTAAATGGCGATAAAATTGTATTGGAGTTATAAAACCACACGCAGCTGGGTGTGAGACAAGTTCTTACCTAAATTGATATTGAGTCATATTCTCCTGAGCATACCATTTAATACATGTCTCTCTTCATATATATATTGTATTACACCGAGTAAAGACATGTTTTCAGACCATAATTGTTACTTCAGCCACACATTTGTCATATACTACTTAACTGAAGTTTGGAAGATTTTAAACTCGAGTATATATTTTTTTTATTACACTGAGTACCACTATCATTTTCTCACACTATGACTTAAAAACTCACTTTTGTGAAGAACATTGAATAAAGGATGATCGATGGGGACTATATAGAAGAGAGAGTTAGTAAAGAGTAGAATACAACACGCAAAGATGAAGCTTAAATAATATAATTACCCTGTCGGACAGAGCCGAGTCTCATACCCAGAATCCAATTCGCACATCAGGAGCGAACAAGTATCAGCTGATCAGAATAATCACACATCATGACACTTCCTGACATCAAGAGACACACGGAGTATATGAGATTTGCACGATATACACTTTAACGACTCATGACACTAGTCTAAGCACCGACATATGTTGTGTCCTAATGTGTAAAGCAAAGAAAAACTGAGTTGGTGAGAGCGAAATGTTCTAAAAGTATTTTAAGAAATAGTCTTCTTTCTCTATATCTGCTCTCATCTCTCTAGCGTCAGTGTATTTGCGCTCGCATGCCAAAGACAGTATTATCATAAATTTGAATTAATTGGCTTGATATTAATTAGGTCATTTGTCGAGATGAGACACATGAAGATCAAGAGAAGACAAATGGAGAGAGGTAATACAGACGAGTTTTATCATTGATTTTAAATAGTTGTGTCTGGACATGTAGGAGAGCTTGAGGTGATCCTTATTAATACTGCGTGACCTATCAACTCCCTGCCAAGTAAACGCAAAGCGTGCGCGAGAGGAAATGATCTCCGGTCTCTGGTTCTAATTAAGGTTTGCGCTATGAGAGAATATCAGATCACTCGAGAGCTTAAATCATTTTCAGTAAATTGATATATGGCAAACATCAAATTCTTTAAGCATACAGTAACGTGATTTTTGGTTGGCTAGACTTGTAATCGACCGATAATACGGTTTTATTCATCTTTTAAAAAACTGATATGTGTGAACACATCCAGCAGTTTACAGGAGACTATCTACTCATTATATATTTGGAGACAATTGGCCTCCAAAGTTGTGATTATTCCCGAGCTCTGTTTTTGGTCTTTACCACTTCTGAGGGGAAAACATTTGACTCATTAGCACTCTAAATGCGCCGGCTGTGTTTCATGTGGATGTTCATTATAGTCCTCGACGGACAATTTATTGGTCTTAACCTGTTGCGTCGTCCGGCTTGTAAAACGTTAATGATCGTTCGTTTGAGTGGTTGTTATAGCTATGCGGGTGGTTTTTCCTAAGCTTTTGTAGCTCACGTCATAAGTACAAACAAGTACATAGATCTTGTACAGCGGTTTGTTGTATTGGCAAAGATAACACAAAGACGTTTCTAATGATGTGGCACGCTTCCATGGAGTGCTATGGAACATTGAACATACAAGAACATTGAGAGTTGGTGTTCCCTGAAGAGACCGTGGACGATAGGACTAGAGAAAGGACTTAAACCTGCGAGAGAAATAGGTGTTCTCTGCAACCATGTTAACAAAGTCCAAAGTTGTTGTTTATCTCCATAAGAGCGACCCTGTCACTCTGTTTTCAACACCACGCATCAACCTGCTTTAAATCCCTCAATATTACTATTGGCGCCCATTTGCACTGGAGGGTCACGCTGAGTTTTAGTTTAGTTAAGAAGCGCGAGGGCACGTGCGCGTAGAAAGTAGAACTCACTGAGCCTCTGTAATATCTTGTATAAGTATTTATATTAGTTGTGAGGGTAATATCACTAGTCATTAAACTTACTCATCAATAGATCTTTTCAACATATTTACATCTTACTATTGATTGAGATGGTCCTTTATGAAAAATTAGAGTAAAAGATTGAAAGTGAAAACCTTTAATATCTTACTTTCTTCTCTGTGACATCTCTTAGCTGAGCACCATGCAGTCTCCACTATGCTATCGTTCCACTCTACTGAGCAGTAAGTGAAAGAACATTCGGAGCGAAAGAAGCTGCGCCGTTCCAGTACTGAGCTGCTCATGTCCACAGAACATTACAGCTGTATATTACACCACTATGACTAAGAGAGATCATACGTAAATGCTCGTCGCTCCATAATGGCAAAGGTGATAAATAATGACTATATAGTAGGGAAATAATACGTACAAGTTGGCAGGCTTAGTTAGAACGAGAAGAGGAGAACTAGCGTGGTATCTGCGCAGCCACACAAGTGTTAGTATTTAAGAGCACTCTATTATTTACCACAACACAAATGTTGTCAATACATGTATATCTTCTTTTTAAACGCCGAGGCCTGAGTTAGTGATATGTATGCTTTCACGATTATAATTAATATTGGTGTAATGCACTTATGATTGTGCACATGTCAACGGGACTGGTGATGGTTCAATCATGACTGTCCAATGTCAACCAAATTTACTCTCTAGCAAAGAAGAGAAAAATTGATATATTTAATACATCTTGTCGTTTGTATACATGAGTTAATACTGAATATAAAAATAAAGACAAAAAAAAAGTAAAAGACCCTGGTAAGGTGCACGGCAAAGAGATTTCTGAGATGAGACTCAGCTCGCTTGAGGAGAACTACTGATGTGGAGTGACTGAAGGACGGCTAGTAGGTTGAAGTGAGATAAGAAGCACAGAGCAAGAGAACATAATCCCACATCTTTCTTACTCTTCTGTCTTGATAGAGTTCTCTATTCTATTCATTCTCTTTCATATAATTGCTAGGACGAGATGGTACATAGAGAGACACTAGATTGCATCACCCGACCATGTTTAAGTTGTCTCTCTAACTGGATCCTCTATGAGCGTCAAGTTCAGCGTTATGAGCTGCTGTCCTGTAGGAAGAAATTATTTTATCTCTTGCTCTAATCCCAGAAAGTTGTTTATTACTAGCTCTAAGTAGAGGAGTTGAGTCTTCATTCTTCATCTGTCTGCACTGAGTCGCACTCCATCATAACTTAATGTGAAAGGCTTCCATCACTTTATACGCCAGGAATGTGGCAATAATGACCTAAGACAATTTT
Source organism: Seriola dumerili (assembly GCF_002260705.1). Classification (NCBI taxonomy): domain Eukaryota; kingdom Metazoa; phylum Chordata; class Actinopteri; order Carangiformes; family Carangidae; genus Seriola; species Seriola dumerili. The sequence goes on from NW_019181995.1 coordinate 10,711, forward strand.
TACCTTTTGCGTGAGGGGAAGTCACTACACCCAGTGGTATTCAATAATATTTAAAGAGAGGCTCCAAAAGCAGAAGGTAGAGTTGAGAGAGCTAACAACAAAAAAAGTAGCCCTCCTTATTATGTTTAAAGAAGGAGTTTTACCAATTTCTAATTACGTCCAACTGGCAACTATGATATAGGTAATCGTATTTGTCGTATAGTTGACTGATTATGCACAAATAATCATCTGGTCAGAATATCATGTCAGCGTAATAAGCATAACGAGTGTGTTCGAGGTTTAAGGTGGTGCTTACGAGGATTTATAAGCGAGGTCATCTCTCGAAAGGATTTGATAGACTCGAATGGCCACACGCTCTCTATGAGCGTCTGAAGTGGTTTCCAACCTCTGAGCTTCCAGTCCTTATGCTAAAGGTAAGGCTAACCCTGCGAGAGCGCATGCCAGTGTCTTGGACATTATGAGGAAATATGCTCTCTCCTATCACAAAAGAATAATCAGCTACATCTAATCTCTGTTTTCTGGAGACTAATCACATACTGAGAGCTGATAGCATTGGCACACATATGTTAGGACGAACCACCAGATCCAGTCTATGCTTTCTCACATTTGGACCACTCACGAGATTGACTATAACTGAATACAGGTTTTTAGGCACTATTTAGCTGAATAAAACTGTGCGCGCACCACACTCTCGTAGTTTATGACGATTCAGGCGATATAAATGATAAAACACAACACTTATGAAGCAGGAAATGAGTGAGGACTGATTGGGAACTGTAGGGAATCTCTACAGGGAGACTTATAAAGGAGTGATCTAGAGTTAAACTAACGCATAGAAGAAAATTTTTCTCATGCACCATATCACGACTTCGTTTGGCCCTCGTGAGCTCTGATTAACACCCTGTCCACAACAAACCATAGGCTACGCTCATGTTAGGAGATTTGAGACCATCCGCAACAAAAACCGTCTGAGTCACACAGCTCCGGTTTCATTAATGAAAAATCCCGGAAGTCCTTGAAACAAGGATATACATCACATAAATGTGGCACATAGTTTAAACGGCGCATCTTATGGACCTGTGCACATCTAATACTTAGTGATATAATACTGAGGCTATAATATATACATCAGAGCAACACGCTTAAATATGAAATAAACTTACACAGAAGCAAAAATGGAATTTCAAAAAGCACTAGTCATCCGTAGCAGATTGACACTGAAGTACGAATATTTCCAGCTTATTCATATCTTATTGATCAAAATCAAGCATTTATCACAAAACAAACCAGTGGATATATTCATCATCTTGTACAACCATGGCACCAGCTAAGTTGCACATACGCGAGTAGACCCAACCAAATTTATAAACTCAAGATTACATTAGAACTCCATTATTCTCACATGACTTGTAGAGAGTAATGGTCGATACGGCAGTAAAGTACAAAGTACAAACAATAGAAGAAAAAAATGAAGAGTCTCTATAGTTTGTCACATATTGCATTAATTAAAACAACGAGTTATTTCTACACATTGTACTCTTTTTCCTATACAGTTCACCAGTGTGTAGATTTACCCCACGTTGTGTGCAGAATAGTATCACCTAAGTATAAATGTAAAAGAGCCTCTACACTTGAAGATTTTGTAACGTCTAAAGTTGGTGAAAGTGATTTTTGAGCTGGGTTTATTTTTATTCTTAGACTGTGTGCATTGGAGAGGATCTGCTGTCTCGATGGAGCACATTTGAATGAGCACTAGGGTCCACCAGGAACCCTACACAGTACATCACTCAGTTAATACACGCCTACACAGATTTCCAATTGATTGATTTTCGAGCCACTATATGGGGTCTTGAACATGCCCACGACGTTAACACCTATAGGTCTAGCTGCTTTCTACCTCGTTCCACACACGTTGCGATCGGAGGACATGCTCTCTGGTGCGAGCTGCACGAAGGAGCAAGAGAACGAGAAGTCCTATCCGGCATACTCTTTAATTGTCCCACTTCGCATTTAAAGATTAGCTCTCTAGGAGTGCGACTAGTCAGTGACTGGTAGTAAGAATAGTGTCTCTCCTCTGATCTCTCAACGAAGGCGTTCACGAGAGCGCCATCGTGTGGCAGAGATCAGTGAGAGTGTTGTTAGATCTATCGGAGTGCAGCGGATCACGATGTGATATTAAACAATCCTAAAAGTATATATAACAGCAGCGGGCTGTCCCATCACGATGGGAGCAACGACTATGTGTGTGACATAGTAGTAATGTAATAACTGCCGAATTGCCCACTATTGACATATACAGTATAGACTGCGCACATAAAAAATAAAAGCAACATATGTAAAAAATTATAATATGAAACCTGTGGCAATGTCACTCTTGAATATAATGGTGCGGGACAGTATATGCTCATTACTATTAACATTGTGCATAGTGCGATGGAGCACATACAGTGTACACCAAGAGAATGATATACCAAGTGTACATAATGCACCACAAATGTTATCTATGCACGCATACACGTTACACACTATGTACAGCGACACGTCAAATAATTATGAGAGAGACTAATAGAAGAAATATTTTAGATTAAACAAAGTCTGAGATAATTTTCATAGTTGTTTGGTGCCTTCACACAATGTGATTGGATCGAAACGTAGAGCCTGAGTCTTCTTGGGCGATTTATAACAGGTTTCCCTAAGAAACGATTACTCTGGGTTGTACTGCTCAGAACAGTGTATTTAGACGCGTCGTTTCTTTGGAGAAAGAGAAAGTAAATAAAAGTAAATTCATTAGAAATAAGGGAAACTACAGTCTTACTGTATGTGATCAGAAGTATATCACCAAAAATATCTGCTTAAGTCATTGCATTTACATGCACTGTACGTTTGCCAGGTATAATTAAGTATTGTATAAAGCAAAACATCGTCATCACATGCCATACCACCTAACCATGGGACCTTGTTTTGGAAGCATGGGCTCTTATTTTAAACCATGTTAAGCGACAGAGCTGCAAGTGCTTCCTTGGAGAATCAGACAGTGTGATCCTGCAAACCATTTCATCACTGTTTTAGAGTTTGGTTGGTTGAACAAGAAAAGTGACACAAATAATATAACAAATGAAAAAAAATATTGCAATCATGGGACGGATAATGACGCAGCCTAGAGAGCTATGCCAAATGGCTTGTTAGAAGTCGAGAGCGGCCAAGAAGCCTCAATGTGTACGTTGTGACCATTAATAGTGTTTGTTCTGAAAGGGCAATTGAAGCTCAGAAAGAGAAAACCACAAAGCACAGAAAATGACTAATCACTGAGAAGTGAGGGTGGGTGTTTATGTATATCTGTTTTGGAAAGTTGACAGGAAATGACACCACCTCCACCCCCACCCCCCACACCACCAGTCCATGTCTGTCTGTCTATTGAAACATCTCTGTGCAGTTCAGACGGCACAGAGTATAAAGACTTAGACGCCTTTTCGGCTTTCATAAGCCAAACTTTTGGACAATTAAAAATCTGAGTTTCATGTATTCATCAGCCATAGACATCGTTATAATAATCAACCTCAGGAAATCAGGTTCTTCTTATCCCTTAACCCAAATTACATGAAACAACTTTTCTTGTTTACCTGACTCGACCTGGTTACTGAAGATGCACAGTTCATGCATTGACTGTCAAACAAGTGAATAAACACAGGACTTACCGTTCTTGTTTGCTGTCGGTAGGAGATCATTGATGGTGAGTATGTGGGATCGCATTTTCCTGGGTTGATACACCTATTAACATTTCAACAAATAAATACTATAAATCACAACAAAATATTTTGGTGGGGAAACCTTTAAGCATTCATGTATTTGTTTTGACTTGTTCTGGAAAATCTATGGAAGTCAACAATTGCATTGATTCAGGATTCGAGTGAAAAAGAAAAAGGAATGAGCTCTGATTAAAGCCTAGCCACAATTAATTAGATATGGCTACAGATATTAATTACAAATTACAACATTGGTATCTTTATTACAAGAAAATAAACTATAATTATAATCTACTAAGTCACAATAGCAAAATACTTAAGAGTAACATTTTTCTGTTATTTGGAGGTGGTATTACCCAAGATAATAGCATAGCTAAAACGGCTAGGCAATGGTGCTAAAAAACAAAAACAAAAAAAACAAAACACCAAAAGGTGGCCAGTTTGGTTTGTCTCTCTGTCCTAAAGGTTATGGGAAAATATTTGATATTTACCTGGAAACGTCACCATGCAGTATGTATTTGTTGGTCCAGTGGTGCTTCCTACACATGCAAAACAAGAAGCGAGAGAGAGGAGCACTAAACTTTGATTCTTCTTTTTTGTTTTGTAACAGAAAAATATAAATGTTTTTGTGTATGAAGATATGAAATAATGAAAAATAACATTCATATGTATAAATATAAATGATGATGAAGTATTCTCATTTTGGTTTAGGCCATATAAATGGCTAGGAATGGATCATGTTTGAATGTAACAATTAGCAGGATGTCTATCTAATGACAATCAAGTGATGTACCTTTCTTTACTGACGACTACAAACAGTTACAGCTACAGTTGAATGATCTACATGTCACAACACGGGCTGCACATGAATACAAGCACTGATAACAGCGTAGAATTCAATCCTAGATCAGTCTCAGTCGAAGTAGAAAAATTAAGTCTCATTTCTCACCATTTGAAGGTTGACACGCTGATCCCTCCGGTATCTCTTCATAGACTGGGCACCCTTCTTCATTTTCTATAAAAACATCACAATATTAGCAATACACTGAATAATCGCTGATTATATGCTTTAAATTCTGATGACACACAAGATGCTTTTGACGCCATCTGGATGTGAAAACACCCCATTAAGGGGAAAAAATGAAAACAACAAAAGACTTGAAATTAAATTCATTTTTAGATGGATGCCAGTGATTAAATGTCTGTTTTTTGACTTAATTTTTTTCATAATTTTGCCGATGGTTTCAATTTTGTATTACCTTAGAAACAAAGCAGACAGGATTCTTTAAAAACAGACTACAAATAAATAGATACTTAAAAATGAAAAAGTAAAGTATAGTAATGGAGTAGTATGGTAAGTCATTTTAAGTTTGATGACAGGTTCTGTTGATCAGGTTTCATTCACCTCTTGTTTTACACCTGCATCTCCAAGTAAGGTAGCAGACGATGATGATGATGATGAGGAGGAACACGGGGACGACTATTTGAAGCACCAAAGCAGCTGTTTTCTGGGCTTCAGGAGCAGACGGAAACCAAACGTAAGAATAACAACTAATGTATTTCATGTTTTACACATGACAGGAGAGCAGGGGAAGATACAGACACCACACTCTCTGAACAAATAAAATGTTTTAAATACATGTATTAATTTGTCTTTGGTTCTTTGTTGTATTCATACCTTCGCTTGTCACTGTTGTTGTTCTTGTTGTTGCTGTTGTTGGTGTTGTTGGTGTTGTTGTTGCTTTTGTTGTTGTTGTTGTTGGTGTTGTTGTTGTTGTTGGTGTTGTTGTTGTTGTTGGTGTTGTTGTTGTTGTTGGTGTTGTTGTTGTTGTTGGTGTTGTTGTTGTTGTTGGTGTTGTTGTTGTTGTTGGTGTTGTTGTTGTTGTTGGTGTTGTTGTTGTTGTTGGTGTTGTTGTTGTTGTTGGTGTTGTTGTCGTTCTTGTTGTTGCTGTTGTTGGTGTTGTTGGTGTTGGTGTTGGTGTTGTTGGTGTTGTTGTTGGTGTTGTTGGTGTTGTTGGTTTTGTTGGTGTTGTTGTTGTATTTGACGTTGTTGTTGTTGTTGTTGTTGTTGTTGTTGTTGCTGTTGTTGTTGTTGTTGCTGCTGTTGTTGTTGTTGGTGGTGGTGTTAATGTTATGGTAGAGGGAATACAGGCCTTTTTAAAGATTTTAAAGATCAACAGGATTTACATTTAAAATTTCCACAATGCATTGATGACCAGTGATAACTTTGATTCTTCTGTAATTCCATTTTGACCTGTCCAACTCAGATATCGGTGATTACATTCTGACTCTTCAGAATGAACCACTGAGTTGTGTGGAGAATCGAATTACATTTTAACTATGTGAAATGTGAATTCCAGGTGTCTCCATATAAATTATGACCAACAAAAACTAAATTCAAGAAGAATTTAATAAAAAGAAAATGCAATTAGGAAAAGTCAATTAACATTCTTTTTAAAGATATGTGTAATTCCTTTGTAGGTACTGTATGTCCTAGAATGACTAGTAATTACTCAAATTTAATCTATCCCTATTGTAGTTTTGAACAGTCATAAGATATCTTTAAATGTTATGAATTAAAGATGTACGTTATCATACTTTGTATAAATAATTTTTTATCATGAATTATTTATAACTTTATTAAAAATAGATATGTATATATAAATGGTATAGTCAGACTTTCATTGAAGATATCCAGAATTTGCTTTTCAGCGATAAACTCATTTAAAAAACAGACGTCAGGTATTCACAGAGTGAGTGGTTCATTTTTACAAATGAGAATGCAATTAGAAACATGTTAAATTAATAATTAAATATATCTTGAATTTAAGTTTTGACTTGTAATAAATGCATAGTGGATACCTTTAATATAAAGTTAAAAGCCATATTTCACCAAGTTAATGCAGGATGTCACAAAATCATTTAGCACTTTTAAAAATAGGAGCAACTTTTCTGTGGTTAGGGGTGTTATCACACCTCATACCACTTGCATGTAAAGGAAGATTTTCACTTGACTTGTGACACTGAAAAATACATTCACCTCTCATCATCAAACTTGTTGGTAGTTTATTAGTTTGACAGTTTGGGACAGTATTCTCTTTCAAGCAGTGAGTTAGATGTTCGGACTGATACCGCTCACATTTCTGTATTTCAAATATAAAGCTACAGACTGCAGCTGGTTAGCATAGCATAGCATAACAGAGGGAAACAGCTAACTTGGCTGTGTCCAAAGCTGCTGACTAAAAATGATGGGGTTAAAAAATGTACAGTCCAGTGTGTATCCAGTGTCAGTGGAGCTCCGGATTAACTGTAGTAACTTTACCTAGTACCAACGACTTTTTATGAAAGTGAATTTTCACCTTGTTTCATTTGTGGAAATTTGACCTCGAGATGGTTTGTGTTTATTGACCTCAAACAGCCAATTAGCTGTAAGATGACTGAACTCTGAACTCACCAGATGCTTTGCTTCTAATTCAAGTTCATTTTCAACTCACAGTGCATTTACACATGTTCTAGTATCCTGGTTGTAGTATCTGTGTTTACATGCCACAGAATCCCAGTTTCTATCAAAGCATTCCAGGAACCATATCCTTTCTATGTAAAAGAACCACCTCTAAAATTAGCTTCACAATCTGAGTACAGTCAGAGGTGCTGGTCGGTTGATTTTGTTAACTGTTGGACAGAGCCAGCCAGGCTAGCTGTTTCTACCCGTTTCCAGTCTTTATGCTAAGCTAAGCTAACCTGCTGCTAACTGCATTTTATTTAATGGATAGATATGAGTAAAGGTATCAGTCTGAACATCTAACTCTCACCAGGTGAGCAAAAAAGATCTGCCAGATCACTCACCTTTGATCACTCTCAGATACACAGCTGGTTTTCCATCACAGTAGTACAGTCTAGAGTCACGAAGCTGCACTTTTGTTATAGTCAACGTCTTGTCCACAGTGGAGACAGGAGACCTGATTTTTTTTTGTTTTCCAGCAACTTCTCTGCTCCATGTTGGACCGTCTGATCCTCCAACACCAGGAGGACAGTCCAGAGTGATGCTGGTCCTCTCTGTAGCATTGCGTATAATTGTTCCTTTACAGATCAAATACTGAGTGAGAAAATACCGAGATTCATGTTGTACAATGTGCAGTTATAAACTTCTACCATGTATTTATGATTAAGTCAGTGCATTACTGACACCTGTCTTGACTGAAGACTTTAAAAAGAAGGCCAAGTTACACAGAGGGGTCTTTGTGTTGTTTAGTCTACTGTCACTGATATAAATGGGGTGGACAAAATAATAAGAACAGCTATCAGTCTAATGCAATGCATTTCAACAGCACCACAAACTGCAGCCTCCAAAATGATCACAGAGTTGAATTAACACTTCTCTGAAACAGTTTCCACACAAACTGAACATTATAACCTTATATTGTATTTATTGACTGCTGAATTAGACTGCATTAGTTTTAGCTAGGTGTTCCTAATAAACTGGTAACTGACTGTGATGATACAGTATTTAATGTGTCGAGTAGCTTGCTGTTGTCTAGTCATCAGGACACCAAACTAAGAAAATGTAAATTAAAATCATTTTTGAAAAATAAAGTATGAAGCAGCTCATTTCAGTCCCTACATCAGGTTCTAGAGAAAAGGACCTCATTGCACTGGATCCTTAAACATGTGACTCTACATGGACAAAAAGTGCTTCAAAAAGTAAAGCCGATTCTCTAATCATCTTCTCACATCAAAAGCTCCTCGGCCACAGTGACAGGAAGTACGTGTGATACATTAACCATGCCTCTGTTTTTCCAGGTCTAATATTAAAGTAATAGGTCGTGTTAATCTATTGCAGTGTGATCGTTGAAGCAACATTAAATGGAGCATTGTGTTTCTCTTATCATATTTGAGGAAATGACATTTTAAGCACAGACAAGTGATTTTAAAACGAAATCAGAACAACTTTGATAAAGTCTGATGTTACCTGATGGGATCACCGTCAGTTCTGCAGCTGATTCATTGTTGCAGAAGTATGTTCCAGAGTCTGAGACATTAGCTCTGAGAATGACCAGTGACTTAAATTTATCTGCCTTTGAACTGTATCTTTTGCCTGGGTCATTGTGTCTGATCTCCCTATCACCATCAGCTGTAAGTAAGTCAACTTTGTTTCCATTAATCTCTCTGCTCCACGTCGCTGTACCCTCCACAGGTCGAGGACAAGACAGAGTGACCCGCTGTTTCTCCTCAAATACTTTATGGATTGTTCCTGCAAAAGAAACATGTTTTTCAACAAGTAAGCATCCATTTAAAAATAACTGGCTTTTCTAATATTGTGAGCAAATCTAGAAGATAGGTTATCATATGCAGTGGATGCTCAGTGAGTATCAACTTATTATTTAGTGTTTATACATTATAATGAGGTTTTCATGCCAAACACACGAGCGGAGCTTCGAGCAGATGGATGCCAGTGTTTTTAAGGATTGTCNGGATTGTTCCTGCAAAAGAAACATGTTTTTCAACAAGTAAGCATCCATTTAAAAATAACTGGCTTTTCTAATATTGTGAGCAAATCTAGAAGATAGGTTATCATATGCAGTGGATGCTCAGTGAGTATCAACTTATTATTTAGTGTTTATACATTATAATGAGGTTTTCATGCCAAACACACGAGCGGAGCTTCGAGCAGATGGATGCCAGTGTTTTTAAGGATTGTCCTGACAGACAGAAGGGAATTTGTTTGTTTGTTGTTGTTTTGTTTAAACGTGTTTTGTTTAGATAGTCCACAATTAGATTCAAATGAAGCTTAAACTGTCTGTAGTTTAAAGGTCCCATATTGTATAAAGTGATTGACTCACCGACCTGTTGTTACTAGAGCTTCAGAGAGAAGCCTGAGAGAGGAGATGTAAAACCACATTGAGATGGTTTTTGGTGTTTAAAGAGATAGTAGTTCAGGTTATTCGAATGCGCTGCCAAAGAGGCAACCTGAGTGATGTGCTGCTGTGGACAGGGTCAGTGCTTCTCTAAACTGGCAACGCGCTGATCCCAGTCTACTGCGGGAAATGCACTGACACATACCTGACACAACCTCAAGTCAAATAACCTGAACTATCACTTTAAAACCACAAATGTGTCTTCTTATGGATCAAAACTTCAAATAAAACACAGGTCAAGTGTAAAATATGGAACCTTTAATGATGAAGCCACAAAAGTGAAGTTGACCTTGAAGCTGCAATGACTGTTCCATCCACAGAAAATTAATTGATAATGAAATAATCTTTTTCTTAATGTCAACAAATCCCATGAAAACCCTAAAACCAACAGTGTGTTAGTCCGTCTGTCAGTCTGTGGCTCGCATGATGTGTTTGCACTTGCTCTTTCCCTCTCAGTAACACTCAGCTTTTAAATGTTGCGTGCGAAAGTCTTGTTAACGCACGTTGCTCCATACATTACTCACTTCATGATATAAAAAAAAACAAAAAAAACAACAAAAAACAGGACTATTTCATAGAATTCTTAATTAATTTAAAAAGCCCTTACCTGCAGTGACATTACAGCCCAGAACCAGGGCTAACAGGAAGCTGTAGATACTCACCCCCATTGTGAGACTGACTGAAATGACAGAACAGACCACAGTCTCTATCTAAGCAAGGAACAGGAACTCAGTTGTTTGCGTGTATTCATATTTGTTCCTCTCAAAAAAACACAGACAACTCTAAATCAATGCTTTGTGTATATGTCATTGTGGCTTAGTTTGGTTTTAGTTAACACATTTAACACAGATAATTAGCATTTTTGTACTTAATGAAACTGAGCATCCGTCTTTTTGAAGAATACAGTATGTGTCCACAGGTCGTTACAACTATACTGCAACAGTTCGAGGAGTTAACTACGTCAGACGCACAGATCTGTTCCCAATCAATCATAATTCTCACTGAGGTGAAAGTTGGGTTATAGAAGAAGTGACTGTCTGTTGAGAACAAACATATTTTCATTCTTAAGTGATGGCAAACAGATTGCACATCCTGAATACACAAAACAGATGAATTGCAGCTGTAGGTGGAAGTAGACAGTCAGTGCTGTGGTGGCACCTCACTTGTAAACCTGTACAACACGTAAAGCGTGGCTGAATTACCAACTGTGAAAAGTGGACAACAACAACAACTGCCCAGGAGCCCTGAATGCCCCGGGTTTGTTACACATTTGCACCGTTAAAGTAGAACACCAACTATGACGCCAGCCTGGACTCATAGAAAGATCCTGTGTCACAATTTAGTTTCATTTTTATTTGTTCTGTGTTTCAACAGACGGAAGGTTGTACTATTCCAAGACATTTGGAAGGCTGCAACCAAGAATTATTTTCATTATCAATACCTTTGACAGATATTTTCTAATAAGTGATTGATTGTTCAGTGTATAAAATATCATAAAATAGTGAATTATTACTTAACATATTAAATTAAGTTACTGGAAGGTATGAGTGCATTTTGAGAAATAAAAAAGATTTTATTTTTACAGTTATTGATCAGACTCGTAGAAATTTCAGATTGGATAATGCATACATGCATTCAAAGCGTGTAACATATATTCTGTAAGATTTTCTGTCTGTGCGCCAGAAATGGTCCAGATGTGGAAGTAGCATCTGACAATCATGCTGTATATGGGCCAGATTTGGGCCATGGAACTGGGCGCATACTGGGCCAGAAGAAAACAAGCATGTGTCCCAAGCATGTACAGAGTATATTAGTATAGACATCTTTTGTTCTGTGTTGTTATCAGCTGCAACAAACTGACACTAAACAAGCCTCTGCTCCGTGAAATTAAATTTTACTTTCTTCAATAAAATAAAGACTAATATTAATAATTATAAAAATAATAATAAATGATGGATTAAGAAAACACATTAAATAGGGTACATTTAGCTTCTCCACACAGCCCCCATTCAGACTTTTGAGGCTAAGATCCTTTGTTGATGTTTTTTTGTCCAAAGTTCTTAATCTGTCAGAAGGGATGACTACCAACCACGATTAACCCAAAAATCCACATTTTCACTGTCAGTATAAATGTGTTCAGCTCCACTCTTCAGCAATGGCGGCACAAAAAAACAGAAATCAGCTGCCAAATTTGTTTTTATCTATCAGGGCTGGACAGACAAAAGGAGAACAGTAAAGTTCACTTTACCAGCTGTTCTGTTGAACAGTCAGGGGACCTGTGGAAAATGCAGTGAGAAACAGTGAGCAAAATAGTTTGACAGACATTTGTCACCAAAGTTTCAACAACCAAAAGAAAAGCAGACAAGAGAGCAGACAGCAGACCTGCTGAACACAGAAAAGAAACAAAACCACAGCAGCTTTTGCGAGAACCTAGTTTCCGACCATAAATAGACCTTTTGTATTCTAAATTACAGGCTAACAGCTAGCTTCAACCACATTCCCCTTCAAATGTCACGCTGACCATTTCTCAGATAGAAACTGTATAACCTGAACTGGTGAAGCTACATGGGTAGGCAGTGTTCAGTTACAGTGAAGTTGTAAGATTTAATGTTGAAAACAACACATATACAACACAGGAACTCTTCTAACTAATTCTGCATAAAAAACTGTGC
>NW_019181996.1:0-105 GCF_002260705.1 Seriola dumerili
GCCACTTTCGTCAAACGTAGGGCGTTCCTGTTGTGTTTTAAGGTCCGGTAATGTTAACATTTTCAGAGAATGGAGGCACCATTTTGCTTGTTGATATTAGCCTGT
>NW_019181997.1:0-106 GCF_002260705.1 Seriola dumerili
GTGTTTCAGTTGTAGACAAGCGGCAACCTCCAGGGCTGAAAAATGAACGATGCTATCAGGAGTATAAGATAGCCACAGTTATTAAACTGTCATGCACCAAAGTCTC
>NW_019181998.1:0-189 GCF_002260705.1 Seriola dumerili
AAGCTGAAACACTATCTGATACATAAAGATTACTAACAACTATGTTTGGATTATGACCTAGTTATTGTGTAGTAACCATCCCTACACCTGTCTTAACGCTCCATATGGTCTAGTACTGTAGAGTTCTGGGTTTTACCCAGGTTTCTTTTTTTTTGGTGGCTGGTGTTCAGTCCCCAGTATGTGACATTA
>NW_019181999.1:0-105 GCF_002260705.1 Seriola dumerili
AAGTATCTATCCATCTTTTCTTTTAGAGGAGTATATGAGAGTGGAGATCAGACTGAGATCAGAGTGCACACACACACACACCTGAGCGAACACACACACCTGAGC
>NW_019182000.1:0-110 GCF_002260705.1 Seriola dumerili
TGAAAGTGAAACGTATCAGTGAAGAACTGGGCTGGGTTTAGTTTTTAAATTTGGCTTCATCTGATGTTTGTAATAAGAATGAAACTTTAGAAGACATCAGTGTCACTTTA
>NW_019182001.1:0-295 GCF_002260705.1 Seriola dumerili
TTTTCAGCCAGTAAACATACAGCCCAACATGCACGAAGTCACAGGATACTACATGACATACACTCACTGGGCACTTTATTAGGAACTCCTGTGCACCTTCTTATTAATGCAGTTATTCAATCAGACAATCATGTGAAGATTCATGTCAACATGGACATGAATCTCAAGGGCCAAATATGTGAAGTAACAACATTTCCTCATTATATTAAGAGAAGCTGTTGTATCGTTTATGATACACTGTTGCTCATAAAGTTGGAATAAAATATCTTTTTCCTTTTTCCATGAAATGATTGTG
>NW_019182002.1:0-159 GCF_002260705.1 Seriola dumerili
GCTTTTGAAATCATTAGTGTTCCATGAGTTTCCCACTTTGGCTGTGCGCGTTCCCGCGAAGAGCGGAGTGGGGTTGGGGTTGGGGTTGGGGTGGGGGTGTTGGGCACAACAAGGAAGAGGAACAAGAGAAAAATTTCAATCGAGTCGATGAATATGTGA
>NW_019182003.1:0-651 GCF_002260705.1 Seriola dumerili
GTTTATTGGATGTTACGCCCAAAACACTCCCATGAATATTTAAGAAATTAAGTACAACCCTTTAGAACCATGTGCCTGGAGCAGTGACTGTTTTTTCTGCCGTTAAAATAGCAAAAAAGATATGGACACACCCAGACTGCATTAGTGCCAGACGCTTCATGGGCTTTGGATCGTTAAAGCAGAGACCTTTGACTCACGTACTTGTGCTAAAAACATGGTAGTGATTAATAAAAGGCTAATATAACCATTATTTTCAGTAGTATTGGATTTTGGATTTTAAGTGGTGAAACTAAAATAAACAGTGTGTGCCCGCCATGATGACCTAAAGGTTTAAAACTCAAACTAATGCATGGCAGGGACTCTGGTCTGAGCTGGGGCCATTCTCCACCTCTCATTTCCTATCAGCCTCAACTGTCTACTCTCCAATAAAGACTTAAAATCCCCCAAAACCCCTAATGAACGGTAACATCTGCGCTCCGGCTGCAGAACATTGAACCAACACTACACTTACCAGCGCTACCGCTAAAGATGTAAACATGTGTCCTCTTGAACTGAAACATATGGGATGGCTAAAGGCTAACGTGCTAACACACTATTAAATTTTTCTTATCCTCCATTTTTAAGCTGCGGTCCAAGATACAGCAGAGCAAG
>NW_019182004.1:0-107 GCF_002260705.1 Seriola dumerili
GGTCAGACAGGCTCCTGGAAAAGGACTGGAGTGGGTTGCATTAGTCAGTCAGCCCAGTGGCAGCCAGCAATACTACTCTCAGTCAGTCCAAGGCCGGTTTACCATCT
>NW_019182005.1:0-288 GCF_002260705.1 Seriola dumerili
AGGGCGTTTGAGCAAGGCAGCTTTTCCAGAAGAGATAAAGCATCTACTCATTCTGTCAAAGGATCAGTACATCTCCACACTCATATTCACCAGCAAATGGGTCACATATTGGCATAGATCACAAGAGGTTCTGGAGTATGAATGCCAATTCAGCCGTGAGAAAAATAATTTCACATTGTTGCTTCTGCAGGCGCTATAATGGAAGAGTGGGTGGTAGACCTGCCAAAGGGAAGGGTTCTACCTGATCTTCCCCCCTTTGCAAATGTTGGAGTAGATTTCTTCGGACCC
>NW_019182006.1:0-113 GCF_002260705.1 Seriola dumerili
TGTGTAGAGCCGGTTCCCTTTGTTTGGTGACTTTCTTTGATAAAACAAAAAGATAAAAGATCAAAGACGAGATAATAACAATTAATAGTAATACAGTATTAAACTAATGGTCA
>NW_019182007.1:0-109 GCF_002260705.1 Seriola dumerili
GTAAAAGCCTTAGCAGCTTCTAGGACGTGTATGTAATCAGCGAATGTGGGCTAGCGCAGAAGGACATTGGTGTACAATGAATATAAATATACAGTCATTAACACTGTCA
>NW_019182008.1:0-138 GCF_002260705.1 Seriola dumerili
GTTTTTGTGCCTTACTATATTATAACATTTTTATGACTTTATATGCCTTTCTATACTATGACGTTTTTGTGCCTTACTATAATATGACATTTTTATGAATTTTGATGCCTTACTATACTATGACATTTTTTGACTTTT
>NW_019182009.1:0-126 GCF_002260705.1 Seriola dumerili
AGCATACCATGTAAATGTGCCTTGATATCATATTGTTACTGTAGCATTGTAATGCTTCCCAGTTAAAACGGACTTCATGTTAATTCACCATGAAATAGCGTTTGGTATTGTGGCTCAACTGAGTTA
>NW_019182010.1:0-109 GCF_002260705.1 Seriola dumerili
GAACAAACTACATAATAAACATTTCCTAAAACTAATAGTAAATGTGGATTACACAGCAGTTCTTTGACAATAATAACAATAATATGGACATTCTAGATGTCATGTAGTG
>NW_019182011.1:0-219 GCF_002260705.1 Seriola dumerili
TTGTGGAAAAACGAGAAGATTTTAAATGGTCAAATTTCATCAATAGATTAAGGTTTGTTTACATTAAACAGAGCGGTGTGCTTTATGGATTATTGTTGTTTAACAATACAGCACTTCACATCAAACGTATGTAATTAAATAACCAGTTTTCTTGTCAGTAATATTTGATGTTGTGTTTCCCTGTCCAGGTTCTACAGCGCCCCTCAGTCCACAGACGGT
>NW_019182012.1:0-120 GCF_002260705.1 Seriola dumerili
AAAGGCAACAAAGGTGTATTACTTTTAGGGTTTTGTTATCTTCAAAACATCAGCTTTCCAAAAGTCCTTCAATTTGTGATCCAATTCCTTGAATCGCTTCTTCTTTCAATGGATACTGGT
>NW_019182013.1:0-128 GCF_002260705.1 Seriola dumerili
TCCAGGACCCAGCTGTCCGTCTATGAGGAGTGATTGGTCCAAAAACCAACCTCCAGTCTTCAGTGATGAACCTGGACCAACAGACACACAGTAAGAGACCTTTAAATTCTAACAGTGTTTAGTGCAGA
>NW_019182014.1:0-125 GCF_002260705.1 Seriola dumerili
AAACTGAGCTTCCTCTTTTTTTACATTCAGTCCTGAATGTTAGATTGTTATCATTAAAATAAAAAGTGCTCTGAGAACTTTTTTGGTATGCCGTCATATTGTTATGGGGCCGCCAACATTTTTGA
>NW_019182015.1:0-105 GCF_002260705.1 Seriola dumerili
CTCTCTCTCTCTCTCTCTCTCTCTGATCTCGTTCTGATGCTGATGTAGGCTTGTCCTCAATCCTCTGCACTTCATAGTGCTTCCCATTGTTTATTACATTCACCA
>NW_019182016.1:0-132 GCF_002260705.1 Seriola dumerili
TGTGTGCTTGGAATATATCTGAAAGACTTTATACAAACATCATTTTTGGACTTTTGGATTTATTCAAGCCAGGAGAGCCACTGCACTTTGTTGGAGGAGTGTGGACACTCCATCATTGAGAATGTGGATGAA
>NW_019182017.1:0-156 GCF_002260705.1 Seriola dumerili
CCCGGGTGGGTCCAACAGGACAGACAGTAACCCAGACAGAAAAAAGACCTACCACGGCCAACATGATGACAGGGTCAACTAAGGTTATCCATAACCTAAGCACAACCCACTCTGAGCCCTCCTTTAAAAATTCTGCTGGTGCTGTTCTGTCCGACG
>NW_019182018.1:0-100 GCF_002260705.1 Seriola dumerili
TTTTTTAGAGGTAATGATTATTATTTGTACAAACACAAAAGTCATTTACTGTACATTACTGTATAAAGACAATTTAAAATATATTATTTTACAAAAAGTG
>NW_019182019.1:0-153 GCF_002260705.1 Seriola dumerili
ACGCAGGACACGGCGCGAGGTCAGCAGAACCGAACAGACGAAGACCAGAATCACCGTTGTCTTATACAACTGTTGCAGCACACCTTTTTACTTTTACTGAGCCGTTAAATGGCCGGTCATTGAGGAGGTTATGTGATGAAGTAGGTTGGGGTT
>NW_019182020.1:0-149 GCF_002260705.1 Seriola dumerili
GCGAATAACAGGAGCAGACTCTGGAAGAGAGGCTGCGCTACAACGCTGAGAACAAAGGTCCCCTGACGGATGAAAGTATATGCTAGATATCTGTAGCGTGTTTTGAGAGGAAGTTCTCTAACAACAGAACAATAATGTAGAGATAAAGT
>NW_019182021.1:0-207 GCF_002260705.1 Seriola dumerili
GTTGAACACACACTACTACAGTTAGCAGTGAAGTCAAGATTAATTCAGTTGCAGAACTTACTGAGGCTGCAGAGAATGAAACGTGTTATCAAGGTAAATGTAAAGTTCAGTATTGTATGACTGAAGCTCTGCAGTGTCTGAGGCCAGGAAGGGTGCGTTACCAACATAAAGAGGAGGGTGCTCTTCTTTTTCTTCCTTTAACTGAGC
>NW_019182022.1:0-246 GCF_002260705.1 Seriola dumerili
AGCGCAGAAATCAGGGGTGGGAGGGTGGGAACAAAAGTAGGGGTCAGGTGGAGACCCCAGGGTGGATGTCCTAGATGTACCCTCCAAAGCGCCATGTTTGGTCGAAACGTCAGTCGGTTGGTCAGATGGGACATGTTGAGTCAGTGTTTTGGTCTCTTTGACCTCAAGAGCACAGCACCGAGCTATAGTGTTTAGGGGAAAAGAGACAGGAAGAGGCTGGGAGACTTGTGCCCAGATTTTCAAGCG
>NW_019182023.1:0-197 GCF_002260705.1 Seriola dumerili
AGTCTGGTCCATTTTCTGTAGCACAAGTTTTTTGTGTTTGTTTACCTTAAATTAAAAAATACTGTCATTTTCTTACATTTATACCTGACTGACTAATTTATGACTTTTTTGGATGTTTTATACACTGTAGAGCGTCTGTGTGTTGGTCCTGGAAAGTATTAAGTCTGTAAAGTAAGCCGCTGGGTCAGAGGTGAAAA
>NW_019182024.1:0-107 GCF_002260705.1 Seriola dumerili
GGTGAATATAATATCATTTTTGTGCACAGTTGGTCCCTTTATTGAGTTCTTCACGATAAACAGAATTTCAGTTTTGGCAAGTGGTCCTTTTTTACGCTTATGAAAAT
>NW_019182025.1:0-106 GCF_002260705.1 Seriola dumerili
GAGTGGGAGACAGACATCAACCAAATGAAGTGATCACAATAGCGACGAGCCACATCACGGCAGCATTTAAAATCTCTTCATCTTTAAACTGCCAGGTTTAACTCAC
>NW_019182026.1:0-674 GCF_002260705.1 Seriola dumerili
CGGCCATAACCTGTACTGGACCTGTAGACTAGACTGAGCGTATCTTGGTAAAATTCTCCCGTTTGTGGGATTGTTTTTAAAATAAAATTTTACTATTTCTGCTTTATCTTCTCGAAATAAAAAAAAAGGAAAAAAAGACTGACCTACTGGTCTAAAAGTTTTACACATTACTCATACTGTACATATATATAAATACCACTGAAGTGCCACTATATAATTCTTGACGTTATGGGAAAGCCTATACGTGACGTGATTGGCTGATTTAATCACGAGAGCTGAGAGCGTCGCTGGCGTCACCAACTGTCATTCATTCAAAAAACAAAACCGACAGTCGGCAACAACCGGCACAATATTTGGATAACTTGAACAGCGAACTACGAACGGCGGAGACCGTGGAGAAGCAGATATAGAGGAGGAGGTCGTCGAGGAGGATTGAGGAGGGACTCCCGCGTTTCAAATTTTAGTTTTTCCGCTCATTTCATCGCGTTCAAGGCAGAGACATTTCGTTCAAGGTTGCTTTGCCGCTGCGATGACACACTGCTAATTAGCTTACTTAGCTAGCTAACGTTAACTACTGTTGTGCTAACGCAGACTGCGCCAACAAGATGCACTGCAAACGTTGGACAGCTTCTTCTACCGAGGACAGCTGTAGGGTAAGAAAACTAAACTCATGT
>NW_019182027.1:0-100 GCF_002260705.1 Seriola dumerili
ACTTCCTCTGTCCATACAGCTCTCTGAGTCTGCGAGCCTTCTTCTTCCTCTCCAGCTCATCCTCATCCTCATCCTGCTTCTTTCTGAGTCCAGACTTCAG
>NW_019182028.1:0-136 GCF_002260705.1 Seriola dumerili
TTTAAACATAATATGCAGAGGATAGGCACATCCCATGACGATGTGTGGCTGGTCTCCAACCTTATAAGCAAATAGAAGACTATGCAAACCAAACACTCGGCCAAAAGCATCAAACACTGGGGAACCAGAGGAGCCG
>NW_019182029.1:0-151 GCF_002260705.1 Seriola dumerili
CAGTGCATTAGTTGTTATCACTTTACCATGACAGATGCTGAGAGAAGTGACCTAACAACTTCTAGCAACATTTTATAGAATATATATTTTTCCAACCATGGTTATGTGCTCGTTGGCTGTGTTCATTGTTCTGAGGTAAAGGGTGTAGGGT
>NW_019182030.1:0-160 GCF_002260705.1 Seriola dumerili
CTAAACAGAAAATGTTGAGGACTTTGTTTGATTTCCTGATTAAAATTTGATGCTATATAGGTTATCATACCTCTGGACATCCTTCCAATTCCCCATACGCATCAGCAAAGTCTGATGGACGTTTCTTCAGAGTCTGGTCAGCAGGAAGTGTGTTGTCATT
>NW_019182031.1:0-200 GCF_002260705.1 Seriola dumerili
TCAAAGGTCAAAGGTCACTGTGACCTCGCAAAACATGTTTTTGGCCGTAACTCAAGAATCCATACACTAATTATGACACAATTAAACACAAATGTGTAATAGGACAAAATAGTTTTTTTTATATCCCAAAAGTCGAAGGTCAACTTCAAATTTTCATGTCCCTCTGTTTTTATTGTAGATCTGTGACAACCTGCTTTGGA
>NW_019182032.1:0-118 GCF_002260705.1 Seriola dumerili
ATAGTATAGTAAGGCATAAAAACGTCAAAAAATGTCAAAAAACATCATAGCATGGTAAGGCATAGAACGTCAAAAAACGTAAAAAAATTTTATATTATAGTAAGACTTAAAAAAGTGA
>NW_019182033.1:0-101 GCF_002260705.1 Seriola dumerili
TTTTTTTTCATTTTTATGCCTTACTATAGTATGATATTTTTTGAAATTTTATGCCTTACTATACTTTGTCATTTTTTAACATTTTTTGTCTTACTATAGTA
>NW_019182034.1:0-142 GCF_002260705.1 Seriola dumerili
GATGAAGCTTGGTCCAGATGCTCAGGTCATCCTTATCTTTACCTACTCACAATATCTTAACTGGAACAAACCTGAATTAAGATTATGCATCCATGGTCCCAACACAACGTATCCTAACGACCAGTGATCCCAGCTTTTCATC
>NW_019182035.1:0-102 GCF_002260705.1 Seriola dumerili
TTTGAAAATATATATATGTAAATACATATATATATATATGAGATATGAAATTATAATAAAACATCAGTTGAGTGTATTGTAAAAAGTACCGTCTCGTTCACA
>NW_019182036.1:0-212 GCF_002260705.1 Seriola dumerili
AAGTAAAATCTGCTGTCAACTGCTCATTTGGTCATTAGTGTATGTCTATACCCCGCTGAGCACAAACAGACTAAATCATCCATTCTACTTTATTAGGCTCTCTTTCTCAAGTCCTGGCCCCAAAACTGTAGTTTTTACTATTTTCCACTAGATGGAGCTAGATGTTTAGCCTATGGAGCAAATGCATACAGCACTGAAGGTCAAAGGAATAA
>NW_019182037.1:0-154 GCF_002260705.1 Seriola dumerili
GTTGATGACAACTATTTTCTTCTCCTCCACTGGTCCACTGATTCTCACACAGCATTCAGGTGCTTTATTGAACTCAGTCTTTCCCAGTATGAGGTTCCCCACTGAACTCCTCTCTGACCAGCTGTTCCCCAGCAGAACAACCCTCAGCTCAGAC
>NW_019182038.1:0-152 GCF_002260705.1 Seriola dumerili
CACATCAGACCACGTAACAACACGGAGGTTGAATGAAACATTCTCAGAGCATTTTTTATTTGAATAACAATCGCACATTCAGGAGAGATCACTTTTCGATTTGTCTCTGACCCTTTTAATTCTTCCTGTTCCTCCTGTCTCTTTTGATTCTC
>NW_019182039.1:0-104 GCF_002260705.1 Seriola dumerili
AATGATACTATTATGCGATACTATACTATGATATGTTTATGACTTATTGTACTATTTCATTTTTCTGACTTTTAATGCCTTACTATACTATGGCCTTTTTATGC
>NW_019182040.1:0-137 GCF_002260705.1 Seriola dumerili
TTTAACTTTAGAAATGTGTAGTAGGAGGCGTTTAAGATGCTCAGCACATTGAAGCTGTTACAGTCAGAGTCAGAAGAGATGAAATCTGAGCGTGGACACTGAACGTTGATTGAGCACGACGACATAATCTACAACGT
>NW_019182041.1:0-888 GCF_002260705.1 Seriola dumerili
CTATCAACAGTGTAGCGTGAATACCACAATTTAGAATTTTCTCTTGTTAAAAAGGGGGCACCAGTCCTCAGAGAGGAAAACTTGATTAAAGTTATGGATTAGTTTGATCAATCTCACATCAAGAGTTGTGATTTCTTGATTAAATCGATCTCCGATCTCCACTTTAAGAAAACACAGGGCAACAACTGGGTCAAGTTATTAAGATTTATTTACTAACTGTGCACAGGTGAAATACAATGAACAATGATAATTAATATGAAACTATATCAAGCAATACCTATTTCTACCAGCTGAATTAGCAATAATGTTGGGTGATGGGGGAAGAGAATAAATTTGGTTATGTGTAGCGTATTTATTCTTAACAACAAGGAATTATAGTTATAAGGTCGGAAACTAAGATTATTTTTACATCAACCCAGTTCAAAGCAGAAGATGGAGTTACCTTGATCTTGGCTGGAGCCCAGGAGTTAAGGTTGCCAGGTAATTGGGGCGCCACGCCAAGTGGTTCTCTCGGACAACTGTTGCCAGGGGTGACGGGCTCTGCCGATGTCTCGGTTGGTTCAATGTCGGTGCATTCTGCCAGTCTTCCGTAAGCACTCTCGACATCTGGTCAGCCGGTCCTGGTCAGGCGTGTAGCCGGAGGTTGACATCAGAATAAGCTTTCGCGTTTAATTGACTTTTGCCAGATAACTTTGGAAGGAATTGGGGGACTTTGACAATTATCGCCACCCCTTAGGTTTTCCCTCTCTTTTATTTGTTTCAATAGAGAAAGATAGAAAAAAAATCTTAAGTTTGTTTTATTTAATTTGGATTTACATGCAAGTGTTGTACATTCTACTCCCGCCATGGCCCATTAATATTTAATAACAGCCTACATGAACTACATAG
>NW_019182042.1:0-103 GCF_002260705.1 Seriola dumerili
TATTCAATTAACATGAATCTGCAAACTTTGAGACATGTACATTCAGTGTATTTTAAGACAACGTGAGAATAATTTCCCCCTCACAGAAAAATAACTGGTTTCA
>NW_019182043.1:0-117 GCF_002260705.1 Seriola dumerili
CGCTGTCACCCACTTCAGGATCTGCTGACTTTGCTTTTAGTTTTTTTTTTGGGGGGGGGGGTTTTGTGTTTTTTTTCTTCCCCCAGGTATAGAGGAGATGTGGAGACGTTTGTCGTT
>NW_019182044.1:0-125 GCF_002260705.1 Seriola dumerili
GACAGGATTAGTGTCTAAAATAAAAGATTGTTACTATGACAACATTGTAATATCCGACCATGGACCATGCTGTTTGATATATACGAATAATAATCTAGTAAAAGATCCACCTAGATGGTGTTTAA
>NW_019182045.1:0-154 GCF_002260705.1 Seriola dumerili
AACTCTGAGACAATTGAACTTAAAAAAGAAAATTAGTGATTCAGAACCACAGCTGTCTGTGGAGGATCTAGCCAAGGCTGAGCAATCACTTGTGTCCTATGTCCAACAACAATCATTTCAAGATGAGGTGACCTCTCTACAAAAGGGCTTACCC
>NW_019182046.1:0-108 GCF_002260705.1 Seriola dumerili
GGCCAAAAAAACACCTCCAGAGGTGGTCAGGGACGCATTGTGACCAAATTATGCAAATGCAATTGCGGCGTCAATCTACATGAGACAACTATATAGACAGAATGACAT
>NW_019182047.1:0-119 GCF_002260705.1 Seriola dumerili
CGCTTCCTCCTGGGTCTTTCACTGCAGACCAATCAGACTGTCCTACGAGGCCTGATGTCACAGACAGGAAGTGGCTCACGGACCAATCAGGAAACAGTCCAGTACATCAAGAAGAAGAT
>NW_019182048.1:0-144 GCF_002260705.1 Seriola dumerili
TGGAAAAACTGACTGACGAGTCTTAAACGACACATAAAGAAAAGAAAACGAGCGGATATGAGTTTGCAGTTAAAGGTTGTTGATACTGGAGATGTGTCTAAACGTAGCGGAAAAACATACCAGTTGCTAATTATCCATATGAAA
>NW_019182049.1:0-280 GCF_002260705.1 Seriola dumerili
ACAGCTGCCTCCTCCTCTGATATCAGTAGTTTGCAATGCTGAAACTATATGGAAAACTCCACCTTGCAAGTTTATAGGATTGGTTCCTTAATTATGTGACATATGACACCTGGCGGTCTGAATCTGTGTTTTTGAGACTGTCAGTAGTTCACTGCAGTTGCAAGGTGGCGTCAATTGGACTTTATAAACTGTAAAATAAAAAATGTTCAGGTATTGGTATCGATATGGAAAAAATGGGATCGGAACATCTGTAATTATTATTATTATTATTATTATTATT
>NW_019182050.1:0-119 GCF_002260705.1 Seriola dumerili
CTTCAGAAGGAGCAGTAGACATGCAGTCAATTAAATTTTTCTCCATGTGATTAATTTTTATTTATTTATTTATTTATTTATTTTTGCAGAATGCTCCTCTTCAAACGGCCACCAACGGA
>NW_019182051.1:0-117 GCF_002260705.1 Seriola dumerili
TTTGTATCTGTGCTCAAATTCATCTCTTTGAAAGCAAGATAGAAAACAAAATCAATGTCCTGGTTTTCTTTCTCCTCGGCCCAGTCAAGAATCAATTTCTGCACAGAAAATGATTTT
>NW_019182052.1:0-288 GCF_002260705.1 Seriola dumerili
AGGCAGCTATATATAATACTGAACAACCGGGATGGGGAGCTCAACCTCCGCTTCCTAGTTAAAGTAGATAATTATGATTACGTGCTTTTTGCCCACGGTGAAGTCCAGTCCGAGACGGAGT
The DNA here is from genome assembly GCF_002260705.1 of Seriola dumerili. NCBI lineage: Eukaryota > Metazoa > Chordata > Actinopteri > Carangiformes > Carangidae > Seriola > Seriola dumerili. The sequence continues at coordinate 122 of NW_019182052.1, forward strand.
GATCCGGCTCCGCCTGACCCGGGGGCAGCCCCCCTCCCCAGAGACGTTTATAAAACCAAAGGTGGCAACAAAACGCAGGAGAAAAAACAAAAACACAAGTGAAGCAAAAACCATTAAAGTTGTTGGAAACAAGCAAAGTAAACTGAACACAGATGACAGTGAGACTG
>NW_019182053.1:0-127 GCF_002260705.1 Seriola dumerili
AAGTTAGTCACGATTTCAATTTTTGCATTTCATTTTCACGGGAAAAAAAAACTTAAATGTTGGAGATGTGATTTTTGTTGAGTCTTCTACCAAACAAGCATGCACAACAATAATGTGACACATTTTA
>NW_019182054.1:0-145 GCF_002260705.1 Seriola dumerili
GCAGTCATCTTGGTAATTTGCAGCATAGAATCACATACTGTATGTTGTAGACTCAGCATTCTACATATACCAAATTAACACTGTGACTTCCCCATTGTTTTGTTTTATCTGATTTTAAAACACCTGCCCCGTGTGAGGCTCGAAC
>NW_019182055.1:0-105 GCF_002260705.1 Seriola dumerili
TTTGTTCATTCAGTGACAAGATTTTACTAATTATTAGAAATATTAATATAATAATATTTTTTTTGGTTTTTTTTATCCCTCCAGAGGGATTATATTTTCGGGTTG
>NW_019182056.1:0-120 GCF_002260705.1 Seriola dumerili
AATGAAATCAAAGCCTGTTAATATAAATGCAATTAATTACATTATTACACATTATTAAGTACACTGATACATTTAAACCACCCTGTGTGAAGAAAAACTGAAAGCTTAGGAGAGCAAGAG
>NW_019182057.1:0-212 GCF_002260705.1 Seriola dumerili
GCATAAAAAGGCAAGGCAGGGCAGTTTTATTTGTATAGCACATTTCATACATGGGGACAAGTGCTTTACAGATAAAATATGAAACATAATAAAGGGTACAGAATTACAATAAATGAGTGAAGACATAAATACAAAATGTAAAATTAATTACTAAATTATTTACAATTCAAAATTTAAAAAAGTCATAGTATAGTAAGGCATAAAAACATCAT
>NW_019182058.1:0-143 GCF_002260705.1 Seriola dumerili
TGTCGAGGACAGTGAGCAGCACATGCTTCCCGCCATGACAGTGATTGGATGTACTGTTAGGATAAAACATAAAGATGATGAAGGTGAGGAAAAGACTTTCTACGACAGCGCCGGGAGAATCACTGCAACAAAAAACATGCAAA
>NW_019182059.1:0-188 GCF_002260705.1 Seriola dumerili
GCTCAATGAACCTTCAGCAGTCGAGTCTCTTCTGACTCTGACTGTAGTTCCTGCTTCACGCAGCGAAGTGGAAACAGAATTTGAAGTTTTCTCTCAAACCTCCTGAGATCAACACGATGAAAACCTTCAAGAAGAGACTTTATGAAAGTCAATTATCACGTCTCAGGTTTTATTCCCTTCAGACGACA
>NW_019182060.1:0-121 GCF_002260705.1 Seriola dumerili
GAAATACTTTTTAAATTATTTTATTTCTAAACTTTACTTCGGCATCATATTGAGTTTTAGAACTAAATAAAAGATTTTGTTTTTTAAAACAAAACCTTTTTCCTTTCTCTTTTTCTCTTCT
>NW_019182061.1:0-357 GCF_002260705.1 Seriola dumerili
TACTGAAAGTCAAGCCACAACAGGTCAAGAAGACAGTTACCTCGTTGAAGGTAACAGTTCCACTGTAAAACAACTGTCTGAGGAAGATGTGGTTCAAGTAGTCAACAAATCTGATGATAAATCTGCAGTTGAAGTTGCAATTATTAAAAACCAAGAGGCAAATAAGGAAGATAGTATTCAAGTGTTGGATACAGGTAGCAAACAAGACCTAAGAGGTAGGGTAGATGGAAAGACTGGAAAACAACAAAAAGAGGAGGTCAAAGGCAAAATGATTTCACCAGAATCCCGCAAAGCCTCCAAAGACATGGAAAACCCTGAAGAACAAATACCAAATGATGGAGAACAGCCTCTTGAAGT
>NW_019182062.1:0-140 GCF_002260705.1 Seriola dumerili
TACTAACAGGGTCTGGATGCAAACCATCAAAACATAGAATCACTGCACATACTTTGTGTCAGAGAAATGTACAACAGCATCATACAATATGAATGTCGCTTTTAATATAGGCTATATTACATAGCATACAATAGGGATAG
>NW_019182063.1:0-1981 GCF_002260705.1 Seriola dumerili
ATGCCTTATTATACTTTTACATTTCATGCATTACAATACCATGATGTTTTTACGACATTTCATGTCTTAATATACGATTTTTTTTTTTTGACATTTTATGCCTTACTATACTGTGACTTTTTTATGCCTTATTATAGTATGATGTTTTTTTGACATTTTTATGCCTTATTATACTGTGACATTTCATGCCTTACTATACTATGACGTCTTTGCGACATCTGACGCCTTATTATAGTATGACCTTTTTTTGACATTTTTATGCCTTACTATACTATGACTTTTTTATGCCTTATTATAGCATCATGTTTTTTTTGACATTTTTATGCCTTATTATACTGTGACATTTCATGCCTTACTATACTATGCCGTCTTTGAGACATTTGACACCTTATTATAGTATGACGTTTTTTTTTACTTTTTTATGCCTTACTATACTATGACGTTTTTATGACATTTTATGACTCATAATACTATGACATTCTTATGCCTTATTATACTTTTACATTTCATGCATTACAATACTATGATGTTTTTATGACATTTCATGTCTTAATATACTATTATGTTTTTTTGAAATTTTTTGCCTTACTATACTATGACTTTTTTATGTCTTATTATAGTATAATTTTTTTTGACATTTTTATGCCTTTTTATACTGTGACATTTCATGCCTTACTATACTATGACGTCTTTGCGACATCTGACGCCTTATCATAGTACAACGTTTTTTTTACTTTTTTATGCCTTACTATACTATGTCGTTTTTATGACATTTTATGACTCATTATACTACTACATTGTTATGCCTTATTATACGTTTACATTTCATGCATTACAATACTATGATGTTTTTATGACATTTAATGCCTTACTATATGATTTTTTCTTTTGACATTTTATGCCTTACTATACTTTTATGCCTTATTATAGTATGAAGTTTTTTGACCTTTTAATGCCTTATTACACCTGGACATTTCATGCCTTACCATACTATGACATCTTTATGACATTTCATGATTTAGTATACTATGTTGTCTTTATGACTTTTTCATGCTTTATTATACTATGACATTTGTTGTCTTAATATAGTATGCCTTTTTTATGCCTTATTATAGTATGATGTTTTTTGACGTTTTCATACCTAATTATACTGTGACATTTCAAGTCTTACTATACTATGATGTTTTTTTTACATTTTTTGCCTTACTATACTATCACTTTTTTATGCCTTATTATAGTATGATGTTTTCCTTACGTTTTTATGCCTTATTAAACTGTGACATTTCAAGCCTATGACGTATTTATGACATTTTAAGCCTCATTATAGTATGACGTTTTTTGACATTTTTATGCCTTACTACACCATGACGTGTTTATGCCTCATTATAGTATGATGTTTCTTGACATTTATGTGCCTTATCATACTGTGACATTTCATGCTTTATTATACTATGACGTCTTTATGACATTTGATGTCTTATAGAATGACATTTTTCCACGTTTCTATACCTTCTTATACCATGACATTTTAATGACATTTTATGCATCACTATACTATGACTTTTTTTTTATATACCATTCTAATTTAATATTTTCACTTTTTCACTGCAAGGGGACTGCATTGATCATCAACTTAATCATTCACCAATAGATCACGTTTCTCAGAATACAACATCTTCAGTTGAAGAATTCTGGCTGTATGTATTCACTAAAACTAAATTGAAGCAGTTTCGACTTATATAAGAAAATGTTCTTAAAAATACATTATATTCTGGAGGAGAGTCCTGGGTTTGTCTGAAGGAATTGAAGATATGGGTAGAATCCACTGGGACCTGGCTGGGTGTCTTCTGCTGAGCTGGATTGTTTGTTACTTCTGCATCTGGAAAGGAGTCAAGTCTTCTGGCAAAGTGAGATTCTCAACAATAATATGTGACAACTCTGAGGGAGTGAAACAACTCATTCTCAAAAATAGCTTAAAGAC
>NW_019182064.1:0-127 GCF_002260705.1 Seriola dumerili
AGTTGGTTTGTAATGTGGGTAAAGAACATGTAGCTTTACATTGCTAGCATTAGCAGCTATCTTGCTGGCATTGTTCATTTAGGAATGAATTTAATGATTTATAAGATTATTCAAAATAATACAATGT
>NW_019182065.1:0-303 GCF_002260705.1 Seriola dumerili
GAAGTGGCGATGCTAGAGGCAGTCAGGGCTCTAGACCCAGACAAGAAGAACATTGTGCGATTTATGGAGGATTTCAGGTTCAACGAGCTCTCTTGTCTGGCATTTGAAATGCTGGACAGGAGTGTTTGGGACCTGATGAAAGAGAGGAATTGGGAGCCACTGGGTGTCAGTGAAATTCGGCCCGTGACCCACCAGCTACTGGTCGCTTTTGAGGCCCTGAAAAATATCGGAATTATGCACACAGACTTGAAGCCGGACAACATTATGCTTGTCAACCACAAGGATCAGCCATTCAGGATCAAG
>NW_019182066.1:0-127 GCF_002260705.1 Seriola dumerili
GTACCAGTTCCCAGTATCTGGACTGTACTCCATCACATCCGTGAAGCTCTTGTTCTCCTCTTTCTTTTCCATTTTGGCAGCTGCCTGTGTCATCTCATTTAACTGTTGCAAGAGCAGTTTCCTGTCT
>NW_019182067.1:0-109 GCF_002260705.1 Seriola dumerili
ACATATTTCTAAACTTCTGAATGTTCCAGTGAGCACCGTGGGGCCGTTATCCGGAAGTGGAAAGAACATAATTTCACCATAAACCGGCCACGACCAGGTGCTCCTCGCA
>NW_019182068.1:0-208 GCF_002260705.1 Seriola dumerili
TGAACAGAAGGAATAGACTTTGGTGCTTAGAGTCCGGCAGGAAGTGGATCACTATGGAAAGCGATCCATAGGGTTAAGGTCCTTCCGATTAGAGGAAACTTCCCCTGGAGCCTAGACAGTGGTGGTGGTGATGAGGGATGGAGCTTGAGGATGGGAACGTCATCATGACAGGGAAACTTCTGATTGGATGGTTTGATTGGAGATGGTC
>NW_019182069.1:0-204 GCF_002260705.1 Seriola dumerili
ACTGTCAAAGTCAGTGCAGCCGTTACAGCTGTGATGTTAGTGACAAGACTTACTCCTACAGTAAATGTAGACATTTCACACAGCCTTACATTGGTGAATACCCGTCTGATATGCAGAAGAGCTGACTAATAACCAAGTAACATAAGCATACAGCTGTGTGTCAGATACAACAGTTAGCTTTCAGTTTGCCTGTCAACCAAATCA
>NW_019182070.1:0-178 GCF_002260705.1 Seriola dumerili
GATTAGCAGTGCTCTCCCATTTACCAAAGATGAGGGACACTGCCTTAACAATTGCAATGTCGTGTTGGGCTTATAGTCTGTAGATATGATGTCACTGGAGTCGCGGTGAGAATCCAATGACAAAGACGGGCGAGCTGTGTCCTCTTGCCTTCAGTCTTGAAGTTCAGTCAATTCAATT
>NW_019182071.1:0-269 GCF_002260705.1 Seriola dumerili
TGGGTCCTGAATGATGAATGATGCCTTTCAACATCATTTTGTCTCTTTTAATGAAAACTTGCATTTTGGAGTTTCTACTTACACCTGTGTCCTCAATTTAAATCCACACAAAATAAAGTGATTTACAAGAATGCTATGAAAATTTTTAATGGAACAGAAACCTGCACTTTGCGACAAAATAAAATTTCAAGTGAACCAAAAACCACAATAATGATTATTTTATATTCACATCGTAATTTGTTAAATTGATTCGACCCTCCTCTGCAAGA
>NW_019182072.1:0-110 GCF_002260705.1 Seriola dumerili
GTACCACAGATACTCCATTTATTTTATAGAAAATAACAATGCAAACTGATGGTAATGCCGGGGGGGGGGTTCGCCGGCGGGCTGCCGGGCGGCTAGCTCTGCTTGCTGGG
>NW_019182073.1:0-106 GCF_002260705.1 Seriola dumerili
AATAATAATAATAATAATAATAATAATAATAAAATATTAACACTAATAATAATAACAATATTAATATTAATAATAATAATAATAATATTAATAATAATAATAATAA
>NW_019182074.1:0-162 GCF_002260705.1 Seriola dumerili
TTCAAGGTTAAATATTCAGTAGAAATAACAGAATATTCACGAGGTTAATCTCAAACTACATGAGCTCTGACGAAGAGGCCGGGCGTGAGGAGGCAGACACTAAACATACAGTATCTAACTCCATTAAAGACCCGAAACCACAGTCAATTATTTCCTACAATC
>NW_019182075.1:0-108 GCF_002260705.1 Seriola dumerili
TGAGAGCGCCACGAAAAAGAATAAATACAAAATAATAGAGAAATATATAAAACAATAAAAAAAATTAATATAACAAGCAAAAACAATACGTTAAATGCAAAAGCAACA
>NW_019182076.1:0-114 GCF_002260705.1 Seriola dumerili
TTCGTCCTTCTTGGTGGTATGCTGACATTACCCTGGATACCGTGGCTTTTGATACATCACAAAGACTTGCTGTCTCGGTCACAGATGCGCCAGCAAGACATGCACCAACAATTT
>NW_019182077.1:0-375 GCF_002260705.1 Seriola dumerili
TTTTTTTTTTTTCCCATGCATGCTTGCTCCCCTGGATCCTCATCTCTCCACGCTGTCCACCCCTCAGCAGCCCCCTCCCCCCAGGAGCCGATTGAGCTGTCTTTTCCTCTCTGAACCAATGGGCGTGCTGTTGTAGAGTAATTCTCTACTAACCCACGCCTCACTCATGAGGCACAGTTTGGATGCCGTGCGTTTTGCTGCCACTGTGAGGCCCACTTCCATGAGACCGAAAATCTCTGTGGGCTTTGTGCGGTTCAAGGGGGTTTCCCCATTTTTTCCCCGTTTTTACTGGATCCTGCTGAGAAATGCAAATTCACTGGCATCTCCCTCAGTCAATAACTGCAGTACGGCACCCTCTTTTGAAACACACACTGT
>NW_019182078.1:0-115 GCF_002260705.1 Seriola dumerili
TCATAAAAATGTCATAGTATAGTAAGGCATGAGAACAACATAGTATAGTAAGGCTTAAAAATGACATAGTATAGTAAGTCATAAAAACAACATGGTATATTTAGGCATAAAAACG
>NW_019182079.1:0-105 GCF_002260705.1 Seriola dumerili
AAATATATTGACACGCTAAAGGCAGAATAACATGAAATCAGTTGAGAATAAAGTCGCCAAACCTCGGGGCGGAGCTTCCTTAGCTGCTAATGTTTCACGCACCAA
>NW_019182080.1:0-111 GCF_002260705.1 Seriola dumerili
ACATGACCACAGTGCACTCATTAAGCAGGTATGCTGGGCTGTCTGGGAACATATCAGCGAGGACAACGCTACGTATGAAAATGCAGCTGCAGACTGTCCTGTCAGAAATGC
>NW_019182081.1:0-146 GCF_002260705.1 Seriola dumerili
AGAGCTGCTGTTGGAAGTACAGAAACCATTTTCCTGGTCCCCTCTAACCACAAGTTACTGACTGCACTAAACACCAGGGGCCGTGTTCACATATTCACTGACGATCTTTCTAAATGATGCTAAAGGTTCATCACTAAGAGTCGCCG
>NW_019182082.1:0-143 GCF_002260705.1 Seriola dumerili
GACTGAAGTCCTGACGCTCAGCTTCTGGTGCCTCAACCCAGCTGTGGTAAGAGGTTAGATGTGGCAGACTCCACCATGTAGGCCACAGTGATGGCTCTGAATATGAAATATGTAATTTCCAGGTTCTTCAGCCTCCACTGAGC
>NW_019182083.1:0-145 GCF_002260705.1 Seriola dumerili
GCAACACATCCAGGCATGCTCTCAGAGGAAAATGCAGTCACAGTAAATGTAGAAGAAGCTGAGGCAGGTTGGAGGTAACAGGTTCACAAAGAAGGCGAAGAACAATAGTACATCAATGAATGTTAATGGCTGATGACATAATGTT
>NW_019182084.1:0-177 GCF_002260705.1 Seriola dumerili
AAAAGGAAATTTATGAGCTGGCATTTGTTTTTGTGTTTGCTGGAGAACCTGTAGCCAAAGACAAACATTTGTTTGTTGAGAGTTTCCCCCATCAGATTTAAGACCCTCCCCAGCAGAGAGAACAGAGGCAGCAGTCTGCTGCAGTCTGAGAAACAGTGGAAGACTGTTTCACGGCTG
>NW_019182085.1:0-108 GCF_002260705.1 Seriola dumerili
ACACCAAAGCTGTCGTTCATTACAATCTTCTTTTAAAACCAGTTTCTGTGTCTTTCCAAAACAGTATCGAACAACCACAGAACACTAAAATAGGAAACATCAGGGGAT
>NW_019182086.1:0-126 GCF_002260705.1 Seriola dumerili
AGGAAGTGAAGTCACACTGAATCAGATCAACAGGTTCAGGTTTGACTGAGTTCGGACTCTGAGGAGGAAAACCATTTGTCCATGTCTATTACAGACCATATCCTGTAATTTCACCATGGTTAAATA
>NW_019182087.1:0-350 GCF_002260705.1 Seriola dumerili
CTCAGAAGCTGATTCCACAAACTGTTGCCGTGTGCAAATTGGCGGGCGGCTGTGTTCTGGTCAAGTTTTTACCCTTCATCCATTGACATCTATCTCTGTCTGAGTAAGTATATTTTTTTGATGTTGGAACATTTGTGAATGGTTAGAGAGTGATATTGTTGGTGCTATTGTACTTGTCTTGCTAAAATCTAGCATATATGAGCACATGTTAGCTCATGCTAGCTAGCTAACAAGCTAGCCAATTAACAAAATGGCAGATGACAGACATACATTAAAATAACAATTTAATTCTGGAATTCTAGTTTTAGCATCTCACCAAATGCAACATTACATTGGTTTAGTTTTAATGG
>NW_019182088.1:0-461 GCF_002260705.1 Seriola dumerili
TATTAGTCTAAGTCATTATTTCACTGGTTTCTTATCCTGTGACGTCCCAGCAGTGTTCCCAGGTACATACCTCAAGTAAATACAGTGTTACTACAAAAACTGTCAAATGTGTTGATCGACTTGTCAGGCTTTTATGAGTCCACATATCTACATGAGTGATAGTATTTTGGGTGTAGTGTCTACATGTCTGTGAGGTCCCAATGTGAATGAATGAATGAAAGTGCTTTACAATTCAGCAGCAAAAACACAGGTTTAAAGGAAACATGTATGTGCTTGGACTTGGCTCAGCCCTCTAGTGTGAACACCTTCCTCATGTCTGAGTGAGGACCAAGGAATTAGTTTAAACTGACCTTGTCAGGTATGATTCAGCAGCCTGACTACAGCTTAAGTCTGTGGATCTAAAATCTTAACTACTTTCCAAAACACATTGAGTTTCATAAATAATGACAGACTTTTTTTTT
>NW_019182089.1:0-163 GCF_002260705.1 Seriola dumerili
GGAGTCACGTGGAGCAGGAGGACACACCTCCTACGATCAGTGACGAATTTAACTTTTATTTCGTCGGGTCATTGCCGCCATGACTCTCTGGTATTTCAGGAAATGTTGATGAAATGCCTCAGCGACCTTCACAAACTGCTGCTGTGGTTCATTTTCAGATCAA
>NW_019182090.1:0-143 GCF_002260705.1 Seriola dumerili
GGATAAGAAGGACTCAGTATAGTTTCTGATGTATCTGTATAAGAGTTAGAAATGTCCTTCAGGTGAAACACACTTAAATAAAGCTAAATGGCTAATTCCAGTTTACATTTGTTAGAACTTGTTGGTTCTTAATCATTTTGAAA
>NW_019182091.1:0-153 GCF_002260705.1 Seriola dumerili
ATTTGTGGAGACTATTTTAGCTGTGGATTTGAGCGGCGGCATAATATATTTGGGACTGACTCATAATAAACTACAGTGACTTTTTTCACAGTAACGAAGGAACATGTCATCCACTGTGGCTCATTGATGTGTTTTTAATAGTTTGTGGACAAC
>NW_019182092.1:0-112 GCF_002260705.1 Seriola dumerili
GGCTAAATTAATGACTGAAGCCAAATCAGCCACTGAAGAGGAATTCTGGAAGAAGCTTTTCCACTCCACTCCACCGTTTACAAAAACCACATACACAGACTACATACTCGTG
>NW_019182093.1:0-124 GCF_002260705.1 Seriola dumerili
GTATTAATCACACAGGTATTATTGGAATTTGCAATCATGCATTTTCTTGTTACAGGGGACACACCTCTTTTGGAAGCGAAGAAGGAACTTAAAGAAGCAATGAAAAAGAAATGTACTTCAATAT
>NW_019182094.1:0-125 GCF_002260705.1 Seriola dumerili
CCCTCAAAATTACAGACCAATTTCTAAGTTACCTTTTGTCGCAAATGTCATTGAAAGGGTTGTTGCGGAACAGGTAATAGAAATAGTGGAAGCTAATAACATTTTTGACTCATTTCAATCTGGTT
>NW_019182095.1:0-100 GCF_002260705.1 Seriola dumerili
TAGTATAATAAGGCATACAAATGTCATAGTATAGTAAAGTAAAAAAAGTCATAAAAGCATCATAGTGTAATAAAGCCTAAAAATGTCATAGTATAGTAAG
>NW_019182096.1:0-139 GCF_002260705.1 Seriola dumerili
GACAAGTACAAACTTTGATCCTTGTCACTTCAGTGTCACTGTGGGAACTTTGAAAAATGAACACCATGTTGTATTGAAGAAAACTTCAAACTTGAGATTCAGACCAAAAACACATAACGAATCAAATGCTGGGTGTCTG
>NW_019182097.1:0-150 GCF_002260705.1 Seriola dumerili
TGCGTTCAGAGATGCTCTTCTGCATACCTCGGTTGTAACCAGTGGTTATTTGAGTTACTGCTGCCTTTTTATCAGCTCAAACCAGTCTGGTCATTCTCCTCTGACACCTGTCATCAACAAGGCATTTTGACCCAGAGAACTGCCGCTCAC
>NW_019182098.1:0-136 GCF_002260705.1 Seriola dumerili
CTTGATACCAATGATATTTCTTTGAACCACCAGTTATTTAAAAGAGGAAAAAAAAAACCTTCTTCCACATAAGGTGCAGGCACTCAAGTGGATGGTCAAAAATAAAAAACCCTTTACAGGAGCTATCTGTAAGTTT
>NW_019182099.1:0-143 GCF_002260705.1 Seriola dumerili
GAATAGGCCAACTGTCGAATTCATCCTCCACACAACCAGTGGGGAGCTTATTTCCAGAGAGCTGGGGTGTCCTCCCCTATCGTAAGAAACAAAGAAATGCGCTCTTTGGTTCCTCCTTCCCCTGTGCCACAGTCGGGCCATCG
>NW_019182100.1:0-113 GCF_002260705.1 Seriola dumerili
GCCTTACTATACTATGACATTTTTATGCCTTTCTATACTGTGATGTTTTTTGAGATTTTTATGCCTTGCTATAGTGTGACGTTTTTATGTCTTACTATACTATGACATTTTTT
>NW_019182101.1:0-143 GCF_002260705.1 Seriola dumerili
ACACACACACACACACACACAGACAAAACACAAAACACGGACACATAGACAGATACACAGACAGAAAGACAGAAAGACAGACAGACAGAGACAGGCATGTAGAAAGACACAATTTTATTCAGGAAACATTTGGCTGTTAATTT
>NW_019182102.1:0-263 GCF_002260705.1 Seriola dumerili
AATAAAGATTAGAAACATGAAATGTGAAGGATAAAAATATGCAAAAAGTTAAATGTACATATGTCACAAGTGAATTTTTTGCAGGGTAGTGCAAAGGCTTCATTGAACACAATGTGCTCGACAAGGCTGAGGATAAAGGTCAGAGGTCAGAGTCTCCCTGTGATGGACGGGGGCGTTCGACAGAGTTAATATTGTGCATAAAATGCAATAATGCAGTTTAACATTGATTTAGTTTTAAAGCTGAGGTCGGCGGGAAGTTTTTT
>NW_019182103.1:0-105 GCF_002260705.1 Seriola dumerili
TGGATTTGAAATGTGAGGTCTATTAATAATAAAGTTTTCGAAATATATTGCTCATGAATATTAAGATTTGCAAGTAATAGGAAATAATAGTTTGTTTGCTTTACA
>NW_019182104.1:0-102 GCF_002260705.1 Seriola dumerili
CTTTGTTGGGATCTCTGTGGGCATAAGCAAAAAACAGGTTTTGTTTTCTATTTCAGTCTTTGATTGAAGTTTATTTGATGTCTGCAATGCTCTATGCCTTGT
>NW_019182105.1:0-113 GCF_002260705.1 Seriola dumerili
TGTGTAGAGCCGGTTCCCTTTGTTTGGTGACTTTCTTTGGTAAAACAGAAAAATAAATGATCAAAGACAAGATGATAACAATTAATAGTAATACAGTATTAAACTAATGGTCA
>NW_019182106.1:0-127 GCF_002260705.1 Seriola dumerili
TAACTGACAATGTATTCTCATCCACATGTAACCGCTGTGCGTAGGTGTCGATGTTTCACAGCCACGCTGAGGGGAAATCCAGAAGCCGTGGTTTATTATTTTACTTTTACTTCTAATGTTAAAAGAC
>NW_019182107.1:0-200 GCF_002260705.1 Seriola dumerili
GCCCTGAAAAGCGTCAGGCTTTTGCAAATATCAGCCTGACAAGAAACACAGTTGCAGACAGGATTTCTGATCTTTCAGAGGATTTGGACAGCCAATTGAAGCGCAAAGTAAAGTCATTTATTGCGTTTTCAGTTGCAATTGATGAAAGCACGGACATTACAGATGTTGCGCAACTGGCCATATTCATCCGCGGAGTTGAT
>NW_019182108.1:0-521 GCF_002260705.1 Seriola dumerili
GGAACGTCATTTATTTGGTTATAAAACAATGTATTGAACAAGTTAAAACTTTGACCTGATGAGAGCACCAAATTAAGTCACAAGCAACCAAACAAAGTCACTAAATATAGCCAAAATAGGCTTCTGTATAAGAACATAAATGCTTAAAATGTTACAACAAAATTATTAAGTATTAAAATTATATTTTAAATTGCAATAGAAAGAACAGCAAAAATGTCACACCCTGTTTTTCAAAACAATTACATTTGTAACTAGAAGAAAAGGTTAAAATCACATTAAAATTTTAACACTAAATTATGTTGGTCAAATCATAGCAAACAAGCATTTATCAGACATGAATGATAATGAGTCTAACCAGAAAATTAGTCAAGTTTCCCAATGTACTGTAGGTCAAGCAAAGAGAAGAGCAAGACAATCTCAAAGCAAACCAGAATTTCCCCCATAATTCATCAAAAAGCCCCTGAACTGTCCAGATAACTGAGCAACTACACAGCCAATGTTCCCCTTTCTTCCCTGGCACA
>NW_019182109.1:0-122 GCF_002260705.1 Seriola dumerili
TGGTTTCCTATGGGGTGGGAGATATGAGTATGTGGCAAGGGTCCGCATGCTCGCTGGGATTGAAGCAGGGGAGGGAGATGTGCCGCTGAAGTTGGACTGCATTTTTGTATCATTTTTGTGTA
>NW_019182110.1:0-126 GCF_002260705.1 Seriola dumerili
CTACTGGTTTCACATGGGAATCGAACACCGATCTCCTGTATCATATTCATCCATCCACCGCCACCTCCTCTTGACGTGGACTTTGTCTCTCTTCATGCTACGTCACGGCACTTTCCCCTTTGCTCC
>NW_019182111.1:0-141 GCF_002260705.1 Seriola dumerili
TGATACAAAGACTTTAGACATGGACATAAAAACAACTGATCAACAAAAGGAGCCTTTGTTTTCGTATTTTTATTTAGTCAGTGATGGAGTCTGGTCGTGATAAACACAGCAAACATTTCAAACTAAATGAATCTTTTTTTT
>NW_019182112.1:0-134 GCF_002260705.1 Seriola dumerili
TATGACTTTTTTGCCTTACTATACTATGATTTTTTTATGCATCACCATATTATGACCTCTTTGCCTTACTATGCTATGACTTTTTATGCTTCACCAAATTATGACTTTTTTATGCCTTACTATACTATGACTTT
>NW_019182113.1:0-141 GCF_002260705.1 Seriola dumerili
CATGTCAAAAGGTGACATCTTGTTTTGTCTGAGCCACAATCCAAAAACCCAGAGAAATTCAGTTTCCAATGACACAAAACAGAGAGACGCAGGAAATCATCATCGTCATCACACCCGACAGAAACTAACGCAATGAAATGA
>NW_019182114.1:0-267 GCF_002260705.1 Seriola dumerili
TGCACACATGGACATTACATGGCTCATACACAGACTGTTGGATCACTGTGTTCAGATGGAGGCTTGTATGTATGGATGTACATTGACCACAGAGGAAAAGGAGCTGGAGTCTTTATCTTGTAATGATCCAGAGCAGGAGGAGACATGGAGAAAATATTTCATCATGTGTTTTCTCCATTTCATATCAGTTCTGCTGTGAGACACACACTTTCAGTCTCTGACTCTCAAGCTGCACAAACAAATGTCACAGCAAATAAGATGAAGACA
>NW_019182115.1:0-140 GCF_002260705.1 Seriola dumerili
TTTTTTTAATGTATGTTTCCATTTATCACCCATAGAGACTTGTTAACACATTTTTTGAATTATCACGGTCAATTAGTGATCGAATCTATCTAGCCCCCTCGACTAGTGGAGATAGAAGGCAACAGAAGAATGGTGGCTAA
>NW_019182116.1:0-127 GCF_002260705.1 Seriola dumerili
TAAGGCATAAAAACGACATAGTATAGTATGACATAAAAACTAAAAAAAAGACATAGTCTAGCATGGCAAAAAAATTCCAAAAAACAACATAGTATAGTAAGGCATATAAATGACGTGGAATAGTAAG
>NW_019182117.1:0-767 GCF_002260705.1 Seriola dumerili
AATCGGCTAACATGAACGCAATGTCAAAGCAATTCTATCTGATTATCATGTTATCACAAGAACCCCCCCCTTCAAGAAACATGATCACAAGCTTTCTCCACGTCCACAAAGCAGATGGGAAAACTCTGAAATCAACAAAACTCAAAACATGGGTTTCTATAAGTTGTACTTAAGAGTTTAAAAGACACTTTTCATACCTCACAGGGTGCAATTTAATATCCACTTCACAGTCATACCTCCCACTGTATGAATGAAAACCAGCAGGGATAATAAGGCCGAACGTTATTTACCACATCCATGAATATCACATTTTTGTCAGTACTTCCCATCAATATGTAACAACACTCCCTAATTATATAATTTCCAACATCCTGAGTCTGAATAAGCAGCAGGGGAGATTAAACAATTAAAATAAATAACTAATTTAAGACTAACGTATCGATTTGTCAGGGGTCTGAAACAAGAGCACTGGAGATTTTCCAGCCACTTTCTGCCAAAATCACAAACAAAAACATTTTACAATCAACGTTACTCCCCAAAACAGACCAGAAATAATATTTGACATTTGTATATTTTGAAACAAAGTACGTAGAACCCCTGCAGCAAACAGACATTTAGAAAATGTTAATTCACACAATTGTTGACAAGAAGAACAACAGAGACCTTTTTAGTTGCTACACCCTGATGCCAAACACATGAGGCACACAGTTAGCTGCTGCTACAGGTTTTCATTTTGTCTGCCCCTGGAGGGGTGAGGGGGGTGGGGG
>NW_019182118.1:0-100 GCF_002260705.1 Seriola dumerili
GAGAAGCAATGACAAGGAGCTGAGATCGTGTTCTGGCAGCAGGTGGAGAAACAGCTCACTGAGAGACTCTATGTTGGTTTTTCCTCTTTTGTTAAGAGAC
>NW_019182119.1:0-127 GCF_002260705.1 Seriola dumerili
CCTGTGTCACAGCAGCAGGTCGTTCACCCAACTCACTGTGGAAAAACTGCTGAGCTGTTTTTTTGATTAAGAATGTGAGTGGTACCCTCAACATGTCAGACTGCTTAGTAAAACCTATACACACTGT
>NW_019182120.1:0-104 GCF_002260705.1 Seriola dumerili
CTTGTGACCATGGTAAAACAGTAAAAGAAAAAAGTCAGTATTTTTATTAAAAATCTGTAGTGATCAGTGTTTATTTGGGGCTCCGTGTTTGCACCTGAGTTCAG
>NW_019182121.1:0-142 GCF_002260705.1 Seriola dumerili
TATTCTAATGTACATTTAACAAACATTATTTCCATGTAACGTCGTTACACTGAGCTCTATGCAAAGTGTTTGTCCAGTTACATCATGTTACAACCTCTGGAGATTTTCTTTTGCTCTCACAAATGGAAAAAAACGCAAAAAC
>NW_019182122.1:0-205 GCF_002260705.1 Seriola dumerili
AGTTATCATTAAGCTAGCGGCTATGGCTAATAATAAAACCAATAACGTTAATGTGGGAGCTAGGCAGCAAATGTTATCAGTCCTCCCCGTCTGTAACGTTAATAGACAGTGGTAATTTAACAGGATAACAATTATTAACAATATAACAATCATTTGTGTCTAAAGTACATTCCAATCTGTGCACTCAAAACAATCTTTTAGACAC
>NW_019182123.1:0-124 GCF_002260705.1 Seriola dumerili
AGACACGTGATGCACAGGCAAATTCCATCTTCAGCTCAGCTTCCAAGGCTCTAGATTCACTTGAAACCTCACTGAAGGACATTGTACACTGTAAAAACTCTTGCATAGATCTAACTAAAAAAAA
>NW_019182124.1:0-142 GCF_002260705.1 Seriola dumerili
TGCTCAAACACATTGAAGTATGTGTCGACTACTGATTTTTGAAATGGAGGCACCAATACGATGTGTTTGCTGACATCAAAAAAACCTGGGCTTAGAGGACATTGGTACAGTAAGAGCAGGCCTATTTGAAGCTAGAGAATCA
>NW_019182125.1:0-116 GCF_002260705.1 Seriola dumerili
ATAAATATGAAATGATTTATTACTAAAAAATACATCCACACGGCCTATTTGTGAAATAAGCAGTCAAACAGGATTAGATATTGCTGTGATGCTAATCACATGTTGCAGCTGGGTGC
>NW_019182126.1:0-103 GCF_002260705.1 Seriola dumerili
AAAACTACATACTATGGTATGGCAAAGAAAGTGAAAAAAGGACATAGTATAGTATGGCAATAGTATAGTATATTAAGGCATGAAAACATCAAAAAACGTTATA
>NW_019182127.1:0-116 GCF_002260705.1 Seriola dumerili
GTATTTCCACTCCTTTTGTGTGCCACCTGCCGATCCACTTGGAAGGCTTTTTTTCTTATTTTTTACAAAGGCATCCATTAAAACCTTCCATCTAGCTTTGCACATATCAGCTGAAA
>NW_019182128.1:0-153 GCF_002260705.1 Seriola dumerili
GCTATGCTCCAAGGTAGAAACCATGTGACAGGATTTATACGACTGCTGTAAAATATAATAGCCTCTGATTGGTTGATAATCTTGCTGCATATGTATGGAGCTTTCCAGACGTGGTGTTCCTCACCTGTCCACCAGATGTCCTCAGACAGTTCT
>NW_019182129.1:0-132 GCF_002260705.1 Seriola dumerili
TAATGCAAGTACACTTGAATATCTATGCTATTCCTCAATTACATGCACACAGCACACTGCTTAGTGCAGGGCTATTGAGGCCACACCCCCTACATGCTTGAGGGAAGAGACTTTTGTTTTACATGTTGAATG
>NW_019182130.1:0-101 GCF_002260705.1 Seriola dumerili
TGTTATGTAACGTTATGATACGATACGATTCATTACAATACGACATGACACGATACGTTACGATACAATATGATACGATGCTTTGATTTAATATAAGATAA
>NW_019182131.1:0-326 GCF_002260705.1 Seriola dumerili
CAACAGGTGAAAGAAAACTCGGCTCATTTCTCTGTGACGGAGTTGTTTTAGTGAAGGAAGCTGAAAGGACAGAGACTGACTGACACGTGTTCTTCTGCTCTGAACATGAACTCTGTACTTTGTGGTGTTTCAGGAGGAAAACCGTCTCAGTTATACTCTCATATTAGTTTCACATTTTCTCCATCGGCTTTGAATCAGATCCTGGAATGAAGGTAGAAGCAAATATTTGATTTATTCTTTAGGAAAAACAGTTTTATTCATGATGTAGATCTTCAGTTTGTTCACATTGAATCAGTAAAGTCTGTTAAATGACTCTTGTTCAGTGA
>NW_019182132.1:0-114 GCF_002260705.1 Seriola dumerili
GTGTTAACAAAGGAAGAAATTAAACTAATTAAAATAACATTAATATAATAAAATAATAATGAATAATATAATAACAGTTGTAGTTTTACTCCTGGCCTGAATTCACCCCTGATT
>NW_019182133.1:0-186 GCF_002260705.1 Seriola dumerili
GTCAGTGCTGCGTTGGCCAATCAGACTAAAGATGCCCAGCGTGGGGGAGGAACAATCTAGTTTTCCATGAAGGTTTGTTGCATCATCGTGTTTTACTTAAAATCAATGGAAGAGAACAAACAGAGATTAAAAAAAAGTGAGGAACAAAGAAGAAGAGCGGTAAATACCTGAATGGACAGACTCCAG
>NW_019182134.1:0-110 GCF_002260705.1 Seriola dumerili
GTTTCCAGTCTTTATGCTAAGCTAAGCTAACCTGCTGCTAACTGCATTTTATTTAATGGATAGATATGAGTAAAGGTATCAGTCTGAACATCTAACTCTCACCAGGTGAG
>NW_019182135.1:0-107 GCF_002260705.1 Seriola dumerili
CACTGTCATCGCTGTCATTAGTACTTATATATAAAAACAGAAAACAACATATTTAATATAATAAAAAATAAAAAAAATCTTGTGTAGTCTTGTGTTTTATTGATCTA
>NW_019182136.1:0-131 GCF_002260705.1 Seriola dumerili
TCATAGTATAGTAAGGCATCAAAATGTCAAAATATGTCCTAGTATAATATGGCATCAAAACTTCAAAAAACGTCATAGTATAGTAAGGTATCAACATATCCTACCATAGTAAAGCATTAAAAAGGTCAAAA
>NW_019182137.1:0-144 GCF_002260705.1 Seriola dumerili
TATGAGATCAAATAAATCAATAGAATGCATACATGGTATCTACAAGCTTAAATTCCCATGTGGCCAAAGTAAATAATACCTAAACTGACAATAGCTGAGCATAAAGGAGCAATTAGAAAATGTAGACTGTACCACTGCCAGACA
>NW_019182138.1:0-122 GCF_002260705.1 Seriola dumerili
TGCTGCATAATTGTGGCTTCCCCAAGTAAAAAAACAATGGCACAATGTATCAACAAAATATGTTCCTTTAATCAATAGTAATTTCTGCACATTTACAGTATTAGTTATGTGAATTATGAGAA
>NW_019182139.1:0-188 GCF_002260705.1 Seriola dumerili
TCAGGATTCAGCTTCTGTTTTTTGTCAGTGTGGCTGGAAAGATGTTTGAATTCAGTCAATTTAAATTCCACAAACACAACAAACTGAACACAGTGATCCAACAAAACTAATCAATACATTTTATACATTATATCAACAGTGGCACCAACACAAAGCTGACTTTGTTTCTTCTGGTTTTTTGACTGTCA
>NW_019182140.1:0-126 GCF_002260705.1 Seriola dumerili
ATATGTGCCCTTGTATAGTTTTGCTCCATTTTTTATCCAGGTGTCTTTTTCTGATTGTGGACTTTGGTGTTGCATTTCTTTTAGTATCACATCATCTAGTTTTTTATCTTCCTCCAGGGACAACAC
>NW_019182141.1:0-185 GCF_002260705.1 Seriola dumerili
TGTGCAGGTTTCATGCAGTTTTTAACAGTTAAGCCTCCATGTTCACTGTCTGTGGAGATTTTAGACCTGTTTCCTCTCATGATTTCATCTTCCTGTGACCTGAGACAACTGTTATCGTAGCTTGTGATTGGTTCATTGATGGTGATGTGACAGAGAGGTTCAGGGTTATTATCTTGTAACATCCT
>NW_019182142.1:0-103 GCF_002260705.1 Seriola dumerili
TCTTTTTCATGCCGTACTATAATATGACTTTTTATACCTTACTATAACTTTTTATGCCTGTGTATGTGACAGAACCACAGTATATGGACTCACAATGCACGAC
>NW_019182143.1:0-173 GCF_002260705.1 Seriola dumerili
AACTTAGAAGTATTTGTCTGATTATATTTAGTCAGTGTATGTACAGTGGGATCTCCTTTAATGACAGTTGGCCCTGTTTCACAAATATCACACTGAGAAAATGTTTCCATGTCAATTTCTTTATTAACTGTTGCTTTGTATTTGTGATTGTTCATGTTTACACTTGAGGACTT
>NW_019182144.1:0-135 GCF_002260705.1 Seriola dumerili
TTATTACACATTTAGCAAATTTGGCTATGTCCTGAACTTGGATCTTTATTCTCTATCTGTTGTAGAGAGTGAAAATCTGTGCTCCTTTAGTCCCCGGAGCCTAGTACTGCTCTGTAACCACTCCCTACGAGGGTG
>NW_019182145.1:0-103 GCF_002260705.1 Seriola dumerili
AGGCTATTGACATGACCACTGTCACAAATGCAGGGCTCTTTTGCAACCACAGGCACTCTCACAGCACTTCAGTCTTGAGGATTGCATTGAAGACGTCCTTGGC
>NW_019182146.1:0-211 GCF_002260705.1 Seriola dumerili
CTAGCGAGTGTTTCCATTCTGTCTATAGTAGGGATGCCCCCATCACGTTCTTTTGCCACCGATACCGATCACCTACGAGTTAGATTGGCTGATACACGGCTCGTATCGGTCATTATTTGTGTTTTATAGTAGCAGCTGGTTTAGCGGTTGGTCAGTCTGCATAGTCATCCTCATTCAGTCAACAACATGCTTTTACTTTGTTCAACAGAGC
>NW_019182147.1:0-131 GCF_002260705.1 Seriola dumerili
TTAACAGACACCCCCTCTTTTTCATTTTTATATTGGAACCCAGTTTGCAGAAAGCATTACCTCTGTGCACCAGTAGAAGGTGCTCTAACACTAGTGGGTCCAGCGAACAGTCACTGCTCTGCTTTGCTCTG
>NW_019182148.1:0-435 GCF_002260705.1 Seriola dumerili
GAGGAAGATGTGACCAACAAGCTGTGAGAGGAGATATTCACCACCACATCCTCCATGTCTGAGCAGTGCACTAATTGGGGACTGTCCAGATTTTACCCCCAGCTTCTCCCCAATTCCTCTGCTCTTTGAAGGTTCAATAGTTCAGGCCAAAAGTTCGATGTTAACACTCGTCTCAACAACTTTGGTAAAGGATAGAAACTCTTCCCTTGGTTAGTTAAAGAAATCTGAGCCTTTGTGTTTCCAGCCTCAGGAAAACTGAGCTGTGAGTGTGTGAGAGGAAGATGGAGAACATCAAATTCGCTGCAGAGAAGTTTTTTAAAGAGCACTTATCTTCTAATGTCTCCTGAGGGAGGATGGCTGTAAAGTAAAACTAAGTAGATGCTGCGACTGCGGCTCCTGTTGTGGTTTAGTGAAGGTGTGAAGAGGCTGCACACA
>NW_019182149.1:0-156 GCF_002260705.1 Seriola dumerili
TTAATGGGAGAGGAAAGTAGAAAAACAAACTTCTGCACAGATCTGTTTGCTTTTTTTTTCCCTTTGCTTTTTTGGTGAAATGCTGGATGATATGTCCCTCAAAAAGTTAATTACAAAAAACCATTTGAGAAGTTTGGAGGGAAAATCTGTCTTTGG
>NW_019182150.1:0-1597 GCF_002260705.1 Seriola dumerili
CACACACACACACACACACACACACACACAGTGCTGTCAGGGCTTTCATCACAGTGATCTGAGCTGCAGTGGAAACGTAGATAACAGAGCTGAGCAGACGCAGCCTGGTGTGTTATATGTTCTACAAACAGGCTGCAGCAGTTATTTAACTCTCTGTTCCTGAGGCTCGTCCTCTCACGAGAGACAACGGGCGACGAAGGCTCCAACTGGTGGATCTTTTGTGGCCCAACCTATCCCAAGACTAACCAACTAAAACTAAGAGATGTTGAGCATAAGCATGAACATACATATACTAAATAAATAAATAATAAAATAAATGAATAAATAAAACACAAAAGAAGAAAGATGAAAAGGGGCTCATCTCAAATTAACTTAAATAAATTAAGCAAAGATATTAACTTAAGGGCTTTCCTATCATCCTCAATAAGCTTCAGAGACTTAATCAGTTGTTTCAACTTTTCAGCCACTCAATTCGATGCAACAGTAAGGGCGGGCACAGCTGGTGACGCAAAGCAAAAATCAAGACCAGACCGTCTCATTTCGGTTCGACCTTCGCGGTCTATGATGGCCACAAAGAGCCGCACCGTCGTAGACCACGTCCCCTGAAGGATGCGGCTCCTGAACTGGAACACAGCTGGTGATTCACAGAAACCATCTCTGGTGGGAGGGGTTACCATCGCCACCAGACCAGAATCAGTCATGTGACAACAACTAAGCCATTTCCATGACAACTGAGCAACTCCATCCTCTGATGAAGGCCAGGAGATGTGGCTGAAATCTCTGGAATAACTTGTGGACTTTGTGTTGAGTATCAAACTGTGTTTAAAGTAGAAACAGGCGGCCTTGTCTCTGTCTGTGGAAACCATAAGGCACCGACCGGTACAAGACAACACAGAACCTCAACCCAGACCAGATGTGTAAACAGCTAGATGTCTGACTGAACACCTCCTGTTTCCACAACAACAGAAGGTTATACAGACAAAAGCATGGCTTTAAAACTGGCTCCAGACGTCCCTCTCTCCAGCAAAACTTTCCAGCTCCTCCTCCGGCATTCCCAGGCCGGATGGGATATGTAATCCCTCCGGTGAGTTCTGGGTCTACCCTGGGGTCTCCTCCCAGTCAGACGTACCCGGAAAACCTCCAAAGGAAGGCGCCCAGGAGGCGTCCTTATCAGATGCGTGAACCACCTCAGCTGGCTCCTTTTAACGTGAAGGAGCAGCGACTGTGAGCTCCCTCCACCATGTCAGGGCTCCTCACCCTATCTCTAAGGCTGAGCCCAGACACCCTTCGGAGGAAAACCATTTCAGCTGCCTGCATCCACGACCTCATTCCCCTCGGTGACTACCCAGAACTCATGAGCAAAGGTGAGGGTTGGAACGAAGGTCGACTGGTAAATCGGGGAACAGCAGCTTGGCTTTATTGGACTGTGCTGTACATACTGAAGATGGCAGGAGCCTCCACATCAGACTGAACAGGAAACAGACCCGCACAGACCAGTGACTCTCACAGAGCAGGAACACAAGCTAGGAGTTATCAGAACCCTGCAACACTGAGCTGATAATGAACCAACAGGTGTCCATCTCCACAAACACCTGAA
>NW_019182151.1:0-123 GCF_002260705.1 Seriola dumerili
TTCAGTATGGTCATCATGTGTTCATGTGCTTGTGGGAAATTCTGGATAAACAACAGTCTTCCAATCAAGAAATGGGAGGCACCTGAGCTAAATTTCAAGTGTCATTGTCAAGTGTCTGAATAT
>NW_019182152.1:0-609 GCF_002260705.1 Seriola dumerili
TATATATATATACACACTCACACATATACACATATAAACATACATACATATACCCTTATACATGTACACTTATACATAAAGAAAAGAAAAACGTTTTAATCAATAAAAGGCTTTATTTCATTTTAGAAGTAGACCTGCAACCACAGTTTTATGTTACAGTTTCATTTATACTACTTAAATAATTTTCTCAAATATGATCCATTTGATGTTTCATTGTCATCTGTATCAAGAATAATCAGTCAGCTATATTCGCTTAATTTGAAGAGGGCCCATCTCTTTCCCAGCTTCTTTTTGTTATTATTCATTTTGTAACGTTACCTTTTCCATATTATATATATACTGTATAGCTTCTGTTGTTTCTAGCCACTTGTTAAGTCCTAGAGGTTCCAGTTTTTTTCCACCCCTCTGTTATTTGCTTAAGAGCTGCAATTCTCATGAACCAAAACAGATATAATACTTCCTTTTGCAGGCTTTTGGGATGTGTGTACATGTGTATATGATCCAACTGATTCAGCCAGGCCTCTCTAACATAAACCAGTGACTAGCCTCTAATTTACACTTCTTTCTTTCACACATTTTTTCAAAAGAACCATTGGACTGTCATGTTGC
>NW_019182153.1:0-135 GCF_002260705.1 Seriola dumerili
TGTTTTATAAGTCAGAGGTGAGTTTCGGACTTTGGTGATAAAGTAGATTGAATTCCCAAGTCAAGACCAATATGTCAATACAGGTAAAGTCAAACTACAAGTCCTATTCAACTCCCAGGTTAAGACCAACAAGAA
>NW_019182154.1:0-141 GCF_002260705.1 Seriola dumerili
TAACAATATAGAAATGAATAACAATATAGTAAAAAGTACATAAAGTACGTAACTTATTTAAAGTAAAGTGTTACACAAAAAGAAAATGGAAAACTTTTGTGTTTTTTTTGCGTTTTTTTTCTCTTTCATTTTAAATAAAAT
>NW_019182155.1:0-109 GCF_002260705.1 Seriola dumerili
GCTCGAGCTCTTAGACTGAAAATAAAGAATTTAGACCATGTAACGAATACAAATATAAGTCTGATATTTTTTTTTTTTTTTACAGGTAGCAGTTGCTTCGCAGGTATGA
>NW_019182156.1:0-106 GCF_002260705.1 Seriola dumerili
GTTTACGGCGGGGACTTTCAGGTAAGAACCGGACTAAGAGTTTACAGCCACACCAGTGGCTCTGCGAGGCTCTGCGAGGCTGTGCTTCAGCGCAGCGGTGGTTTGA
>NW_019182157.1:0-132 GCF_002260705.1 Seriola dumerili
TTGAGTGTTAGATCTGTGTCTGTTGTGTATGAATATGATGATTAATATGTTTTCACTGTTAAAACTTCTTGGCTGTTTGAGGAATTCAAACACTGTGAAAAGTCTCTTAAAGTGATTAAATAAAATATTCCA
>NW_019182158.1:0-111 GCF_002260705.1 Seriola dumerili
ACTCATTAGTGCTGCCATAAATAACATTTTTATTGTTTTATTTTATTTTCTTCTAATCCCCTCCTATGTTACTGGCTTCTTATCTTCCAGCGTATTGGCTCTACCAGCTGC
>NW_019182159.1:0-513 GCF_002260705.1 Seriola dumerili
TCTCTCTCTCTACAGACTTTGTATACTCCAAATAAGTTAGAAAACACAGTGTGTCGTACTGGCATGAAGATATTCAGACACTTTCCAACATTACTAATTGGTTTGATGCTGACTAAATGTAGCTAGCTATGGGCAATCACACATGTGGGGATTTAACATGGAGTTGAGAACACAACACCATCACTGTTTCCCCTTCATCTGAAATGCAACAATTCTCAGATGGCTTCAATGGAATGACTATGATGCCCACTAGGCTAAGAAGGCCTGTGTTTGTCAAAACTTTGTACAAAATGATGAATTGTGAAACAAACCAACGAGAACCCAGTAAACACTCTGCATGTACTTTCTACAGCTTAACCAAGACAGTACAATTACAAGACAGTACAAATATTACCAAAGGTATTGTAATATTTCTCTTTTATTATTTTATTGGGGTGCAACAGAAAGCCACCATCTGCATTTGAAAAGAGGTTTTTGAAGTACGCACCTGTCTCCTAAAACATTGAACTTTGT
>NW_019182160.1:0-192 GCF_002260705.1 Seriola dumerili
ATGATCCTGTTTAACACCTGCTGCTAAACCTGCTAAAAAAGATAATTATTAATGTTTATTAGCTGTCATTACTATTTTCATCAGTAGGAGCACGACAGTTGCCATTACATTACTATTGCTGTTACTGTCACTGCTATCACTATTATTAATACTGATATCATTGCACATTTTTGTTCTTTTCCTCTGTGCTCT
>NW_019182161.1:0-135 GCF_002260705.1 Seriola dumerili
AGTATTTCTGGATGTGGCAGGACTCAGAGTTGGATTTAATGGCCTTGTCCACATCACCTGAGATCCACGAGTCATGGATCTTCATGGAGAGTGACCAGGATCATATTCCAGCTGGATGTCACCTGGTGGGGGTCA
>NW_019182162.1:0-108 GCF_002260705.1 Seriola dumerili
CCTTGTGAGTTTACATTAAAGCACATATTGTACATGATATTGTTATTGTATCTGGATTTTTTGACTCTTAACTCTTTTGAACTTTTACTGTTTCTAACAACATTTAAA
>NW_019182163.1:0-262 GCF_002260705.1 Seriola dumerili
TTAGAATAGTTTGTTCATCATCAGGGAGAGAAAAACAAAAAACCCTCACTGTATAGTAAAGACATATATGTATATAATAATTCATACACTCACACTGAATATTTGGAAATTATCTCTAGTGTTTTTACAGCTTCTTATTCTAGTTTTGTGATTGTACTCTTTACCCTTTTGAGTTAGGGTATATCTCCAGGAAATTAATGTAAGTCAGTGCAATGTCGTCTGTAGTGATGGAAACGTGTGTGTGTGTGTGTGTGTGTGTGTG
>NW_019182164.1:0-186 GCF_002260705.1 Seriola dumerili
CATATTTTCATTTTCTGACATTTCTCTACATATAGAAGATGACATGGACGAAGTCTGGTCCAGAGAAAATTACATATTTAGAAATGAGGACCTAAATAAATGTGCACTTTCTGTCAGACGGGAATGTTTACGAGCCTTATGTCATTGCAGTGGAATTTTTTTAGGCTTCAACTAAACAATAATCAG
>NW_019182165.1:0-109 GCF_002260705.1 Seriola dumerili
TGATCCACTGAAGCCAAATCCATAAATATAGATTTCTTCTCTTTAAGTCCAGTGAGGAGTCATCATGAAAAACAAGCAGATTGAATTTATAGTTAACAATGTCATCATC
>NW_019182166.1:0-183 GCF_002260705.1 Seriola dumerili
TTTTGTTATTACCTACCAGTTTTAAAAGGACACGGCTTCATTAATTAAAAATGTGATTATATTCTGCAGTGGTAGAAGTATTAAGATCCTTTACTTAAGTTAAAGTGCCAGTAATTAATCTAAAAATAACTCATTACAACTAAAAGTCCAGCATTCATAATCCAGAAGTATTATCAGCAATAT
>NW_019182167.1:0-102 GCF_002260705.1 Seriola dumerili
TACTGTACCACTTTCAGTTTGTATTTGATTGTGTCAAACTTTGTATGTAACCCCTGGTGCTGTCTTTGTCACTGTTATGTTAGGCTCCTTCTTTTGTGGCTT
>NW_019182168.1:0-103 GCF_002260705.1 Seriola dumerili
AGTGCATGCTGGGATACATTCCAGCTCTTCAAACTTTTTGAAGTTTGAATGTTTGATGTGATGAAAAAAAAGTTTGACACCTTTCATCCAGAATCACAAAGTT
>NW_019182169.1:0-142 GCF_002260705.1 Seriola dumerili
TTGTGCCATGACTACTTTTATATGTGGACGCTGTGAACTAAACCTGGCTCTGTGAGCGGTCAGTAAGTGAAATACTCCGTAAGTCAAATTTCCCGGGCTGTTGTATCTTCTTTTCTTGCAGAAATCAACTGATACTGGATGT
>NW_019182170.1:0-125 GCF_002260705.1 Seriola dumerili
GCATAAAATTTCATAAAAATATCATAGTATAGTAAGGCAAAAAACATCAAAATACGTCATAGTATAATAAGGCAGAAAATGTCATAAAAATGACATAGTATATTATGGCATGAAATGTCATGGAA
>NW_019182171.1:0-108 GCF_002260705.1 Seriola dumerili
TTTTGACGTTTTTATGCCATACTACACTATGACGGTTTTAGATATTTTTACGTCACAATATACTATGACGTTTTTTGACATTTTTACGCCATATTATACTATGACGTT
>NW_019182172.1:0-138 GCF_002260705.1 Seriola dumerili
CTGAGCTGAATAATGAAGCTGTGGATGTACATGTACTTACTTTGGATGGAAATGCAGTGTATTTTACTTTATTATTAAGTTCCTTTGTGCCAAATTCTGAACTTGTTACTTATCTTACGTGGACAAACACCGATGATT
>NW_019182173.1:0-138 GCF_002260705.1 Seriola dumerili
ACCCTGCTGTTGTTATAGATGGGTCAGAATGCTCCCAGATGCACTTTTTGACAGGTTTCTAGCTGCTTTCTTTCCCATTTTACAAGACCTCAAAGTTTTGGATTTTTGGAAGTTTGCCGCCCTCTAGCTTCCATATTT
>NW_019182174.1:0-277 GCF_002260705.1 Seriola dumerili
GCCGTGAGCCCCTCCCCCGTCCCAAAGCACTCACAGGCGGCCAGTCTCACAGTAGCCTCGCGTGTAGTCCCAGCTGCAGTCAGAGCAGAGAGGAGACCTACACCACTCCGCGTCCAGACTGCAAATGAATTGCGCGTGCGCAAAGCCGCCGCTGATCCCGCCCTGGCATACAGAGCTGGATGTAAATGTAAATGTTTCTTCACTGTCACACTAAAATAAATCACTGCATTTGACTCACATAGCTTCAGTCACTTACTCACCTCATCCACTGTGTGTG
>NW_019182175.1:0-1119 GCF_002260705.1 Seriola dumerili
TTTTTTTTTGTATTTTATTATTGTACAGCACTTTGGTCATCTGTGTTGTTTTTAAAAAGTGCTTATAAATATAATTGGATTGAAAAATTTTAAAATTAAAACTGAGGGTCAGGTGTCAGGACAACACCTGTGAGTCTGGGTTAACCTTTAAACTTTGTGAGTGAGTAAAACATGTTTTCAGAGTCTGGTTGACGTTTATGTCTCAGGACTGGAGTCCTGGTTCTCGGTGTCGGGCGGTGTATTCAGAGGATGGTCTGGTTTATCCAGCCATGGTTCTGTGGGTCAAAGGTCAGCGATGCTGCGTTCGATTTGACGACTACAACAATGAGGAGGAGCAGGACATCAGCAGCCTGCTGAACCCAGATGAGCTCCACGGAGCCAGCAGATCTACCACCAAGGTAAAAACCTGGACCAGGACCTGGGACACACATCAGACCTGAGTGATGTGTGTGTTGCTGATTTATTCTTTGATCAGATCTTGATTTTAAATTTTCATTCCTCCAGTTTCTGTTTGATTCTGGTCATATTGATCAGCTGTGATTATGCTTCTGTTTCACACACTCAATAAGAGAGAGTTATCAATTCTAATTCCATTTGAACATACCAGAACACTGAGGTCTCAAACGCCTCCTGAAACAAAAACAGATCAATCTCTGATTGAAAAATGATTCCTGATGGAAACATGAAAACAACATGTGAAATTAAATGGTGTTGATGTTAACATCTGGACTGACCTTCATCACGTTCTGCAGGGCAGCAGCTGGAAGTCGATTTCAACCAATAACTCTGACTGGAAGAGGGGGAGGAGAGAGGAGAAGCAGGAGGAGAGGAGGGGGGAGAGGAGGGACGATCACAGCTTCTTCTGGGTGAGTCTGACTTTAACCAGATCTCAGTGGTGACACCTGCTGGACATGAGCTGTTTAACACCTCAACCTCAACCTGAACCCAGAGCTCAGGGTCCCATATCCTGGAAAACTATCCTATATTCCCATATGATCCTATATATATTCTTTATATATTTCATTATTAATTAAAAAATCAAGTGGTCTTTTGGAGGTTGTGACCATATATATTCATTCATCCATATCTATCTATCTATCTATCTATCTATCTATCTAT
>NW_019182176.1:0-111 GCF_002260705.1 Seriola dumerili
TTAAAGAGCACAGGAGTTCAGAGGAGGGGAGGTTATATAGAGACCAGAAATGCTCTCTTCTGTTTAAGGATTTTAAGGATCCTGCAGTTCTCATGTTCACCACAGGGTGTC
>NW_019182177.1:0-112 GCF_002260705.1 Seriola dumerili
TTCTAAGAGAGCGGGTCAGTCTAGCTCTGTTGTTACTGTAACCAACAGTGGTCCACTGTGCATTGACCTGGCTTGTGTTAATAATGTACAGTAGTTCTTCACTGCACTGCAT
>NW_019182178.1:0-134 GCF_002260705.1 Seriola dumerili
GTTTAAAGATATACTTGAGATGATGATGATGATGATGATGTAACCGAGCGTCTTGGGTTCGCCCAACTGTGTATTTAATATCAAAATAACAAACAGGACAGCCACACTCCTCTTTATTTCTGCACTCCACCTGT
>NW_019182179.1:0-141 GCF_002260705.1 Seriola dumerili
TTGTCAGATACAGGTGCATTTGTTAATGAAGATCCATCCGTCTTAACCTGATATTTCAGATAAAGTATCTCCCATTGAAAGTAACATCATATAAATTATACAGTGGAGGAGACTGCAGCTGGATGCTACATTTACTCTCTC
>NW_019182180.1:0-148 GCF_002260705.1 Seriola dumerili
GATTACATGTATTTGTGAGGTCAGGATCAGTTTATATTTATGACATTCACCTTTTCTTTCTTTTTTTTTTTTAATTATTGTAAACTCATTAAGGGTCATGATGTCATCTGTCATGTATATATATTTGATTTTGTATATTTTTGTATGT
>NW_019182181.1:0-187 GCF_002260705.1 Seriola dumerili
TGAGATGTTCAACTCAACAGAAATGATGTACTCATAAACAACTGGAGGAGCTGCAGAGAAAGAAATCAAACAACATGTAAAAAGTAATGTTAGCTGATGGTCATAATATTTATTGATGAAATATCCTGTCAGGCTTACTTGTTGGTGGAGAGGGTGTTGATGGGAGACAAGCTGTGAAGTCTGTTGG
>NW_019182182.1:0-202 GCF_002260705.1 Seriola dumerili
GTTACTGTAAAATCCTCTGCTGTATAACTGACGATGAATGTTTCTGATTTTCTTGAAGCATTCCGTATCCATGTCTTCACAACAATGGCTCCAGCTCCTTCTTACCCTCATCCAGCAACGACAACCAGTTACTGCTCCACCAGCAGCAACTACTACAGCTGCACCTACAACAACTACAACAGCCTCTACTACAGCTGCACCT
>NW_019182183.1:0-105 GCF_002260705.1 Seriola dumerili
ATGCCTTACTATACTATGATGTTTTTTGACGTTTTCATTCCATACTATAATATGACGTCATTTAAGTTTTTTTTGCCTTACTATACAATGGCGTTTTTGTGCCTT
>NW_019182184.1:0-132 GCF_002260705.1 Seriola dumerili
CTGCTCAGTGTCTTTGGTAATATGCAGTTGTTTGCTAACATGTTGTTACTTTATCAGGTCTGTGTTCTGTCAATCTGTTTTGGAGACTTTCTGTCCATAAATGATCAAAAGATACTCACATTAAGAATTTTA
>NW_019182185.1:0-120 GCF_002260705.1 Seriola dumerili
GATGCCGTCTGGATCTTGAAGGAGGGTGAAAGGCTCATCGAAGGCGTGGATCCTCCCTGCATCTAGAACCTGGACACACAAACACATTTGTCCTTTTTAATTATTGACTCATGCATTCAT
>NW_019182186.1:0-141 GCF_002260705.1 Seriola dumerili
CAATAAGAAATCTGACACAACCAGTGGTGTAGTCTATGCAATACGCAGGTTTACGCCATATATCCACTAAGAAAGCTCCAGAATTTTTGTTTCCATAACCACTTAAAAATGCCCAAGGATACATAACAACATAGTTAGACA
>NW_019182187.1:0-125 GCF_002260705.1 Seriola dumerili
TAGTAAGGCATAAAAATGTGAAAAACATCATAGTATAGTCAGGGAAAAAAATTAAAAATCCAAAAAACACAGTTCCAAGATGGGACTTGAACTCACAACCTCATGAATGCAAGGTAAACCCTTAA
>NW_019182188.1:0-149 GCF_002260705.1 Seriola dumerili
GGTGTAGTATCCAATTAACGTATTCAGAGGAAATAAAATAAAATAAGTAAAATACTGCAACAGTCAAACATAAATCAATACATATTAAAGAAAAAATTAACAAAACAATGAAAACAATCCTACAAAACTATGTACAAAAGTGTTTTAGA
>NW_019182189.1:0-140 GCF_002260705.1 Seriola dumerili
ATAATACAAGTGGTTAACTGATCAAACAACATAATAAACCTTTCCTAAAGCTAATAGTAAATAAATGTGGATAAACTGCAGTCCTTTGACTATAATAGTACTAATAAAGACATTCTGGATTTCTGTAATGTCTGTTACCT
>NW_019182190.1:0-104 GCF_002260705.1 Seriola dumerili
ATTTTATTTGGTCAGCTTCTGTATAGAGAACAGTTGCAGCTCCATTAAGGTAAATACCTGATACACTCTTCTCTTAAAGCTGCAGCAAACCTCACCACATGTGG
>NW_019182191.1:0-163 GCF_002260705.1 Seriola dumerili
ATCCAGTGGATGGGGAGCAAGATTAGCAGTCGTTTGGTGCATGTTTTTGGCAACCTTTTGACTTCAAGTCCAATATTCACTCTCCTTTTGGTTTTGTTTTTATGTGATTGTAAGCTAGAAAACCAAAACAATGAGTTGAAAGAAGCTAATAGTCCATACAGCT
>NW_019182192.1:0-177 GCF_002260705.1 Seriola dumerili
ACAAGCTCCTCGTTCGGTGTCAAACTAAATCACTTGAACGAGAGTTTGTAATTTAATTAATGAATTGTGTTTGAATTTTTATGAAATTGGAATAATAAATTAATTGATTTAATCTTGTTTTAATTGATTTCAAATATCACTTTTGTTTATTTAATACTGTGTTTTAGCTTGAGACGT
>NW_019182193.1:0-97337 GCF_002260705.1 Seriola dumerili
TATAGTATGGCAAAAAAAAGTAAAAAATGACATAGTATAGTATCGCAAAAAAAAGTGAAAAAACGACATAGTATAGTGTTGCAAAAAAAGGTAAAAAATGACAATTTATAATAAGGCATAAAAACATCAAAAAACGTCATAGTATAGTAGGGTATAGAGACATCATAGTATAGTAAGGCTTAAAAAGTAAAAAAAAACGACATACTATAGTATTGCAAAAAAAGTGAAAAAACCATATAGTATAGTATGACGAAAAAAGTAAAAAAATGACAGTATAGTATGGCAAAAGAAGTGAAAAAACGACATAGTATAGTATGGCAAAAAAAGTAAATGACATCGTATAATAAGGCATAAAAATATCAAAAAACGTCATAGTATAGTATGGTATAGAGACATCATAGTATAGTAAGGCTTAAAAAGTAAAAAAAACAACATAGTATAATATGGCAAAAAAAGTAAAAAATGACATAGTATAGTCTGACAAAAAAAGTAAAAAATGACATCGTATAATAAGGCATAAAAACATCAAAAAACGTCATAGTATAGTATGGTATAGAGACATCATAGTATAGTAAGGCTTAAAAAGTAAAAAAAACAACATAGTATAATATGGCAAAAAAAGTGAAAAAACGACATAGTATAGTATGGCAAAAAAAGTGAAAAAACGAAAAAAAGTAAAAAATGACATAGCATAATAGGGCATAAAAACATCAAAAAACGTCACAGTATAACAGGGTATAGAGACATCGTAGTATAGCAAGGATTAAAAAGTAAAAAAAACGACATAGTATAGTATGGCGAATAAAAGTCAAAAATGACATAGTATAATAAGGCATAAAAACATCAAAAAACGTCATAGTATAGTAGGGTATAGAGACATGATAGTATAGTAAGGCTTAAAAAGTTAAAAAACGACATATTATAGGATGGCAAAAAAAGTAAAAAATGACATAGTATAGTATGGCAAAAAAAAGTAAAAAAACGACATAGTATAGTATGGCGAATAAAAGTCAAAAATGACATAGTATAATAAGGCATAAAAACATCAAAAAACGTCATAGTATAGTAGGGTATAGAGACATGATAGTATAGTAAGGCTTAAAAAGTTAAAAAACGACATATTATAGGATGGCAAAAAAAGTAAAAAATGACATAGTATAGTATGGCAAAAAAAAGTAAAAAAACGACATAGTATAGTATGGCGAATAAAAGTCAAAAATGACATAGTATAATAAGGCATAAAAACATCAAAAAACGTCATAGTATAGTAGGGTATAGAGACATGATAGTATAGTAAGGCTTAAAAAGTTAAAAAACGACATATTATAGGATGGCAAAAAAAGTAAAAAATGACATAGTATAGTATGGCAAAAAAAAGTAAAAAAACGACATAGTATAGTATGGCGAATAAAAGTCAAAAATGACATAGTATAATAAGGCATAAAAACATCAAAAAACGTCATAGTATAGTAGGGTATAGAGACATGATAGTATAGTAAGGCTTAAAAAGTTAAAAAACGACATATTATAGGATGGCAAAAAAAGTAAAAAATGACATAGTATAGTATGGCAAAAAAAAGTAAAAAAACGACATAGTATAGTATGGCGAATAAAAGTCAAAAATGACATAGTATAATAAGGCATAAAAACATCAAAAAACGTCATAGTATAGTAGGGTATAGAGACATGATAGTATAGTAAGGCTTAAAAAGTTAAAAAACGACATATTATAGGATGGCAAAAAAAGTAAAAAATGACATAGTATAGTATGGCAAAAAAAAGTAAAAAAACGACATAGTATAGTATGGCGAATAAAAGTCAAAAATGACATAGTATAATAAGGCATAAAAACATCAAAAAACGTCATAGTATAGTAGGGTATAGAGACATGATAGTATAGTAAGGCTTAAAAAGTTAAAAAACGACATATTATAGGATGGCAAAAAAAGTAAAAAATGACATAGTATAGTATGGCAAAAAAAAGTAAAAAAACGACATAGTATAGTATGGCGAATAAAAGTCAAAAATGACATAGTATAATAAGGCATAAAAACATCAAAAAACGTCATAGTATAGTAGGGTATAGAGACATGATAGTATAGTAAGGCTTAAAAAGTTAAAAAACGACATATTATAGGATGGCAAAAAAAGTAAAAAATGACATAGTATAGTATGGCAAAAAAAAGTAAAAAAACGACATAGTATAGTATGGCGAATAAAAGTCAAAAATGACATAGTATAATAAGGCATAAAAACATCAAAAAACGTCATAGTATAGTAGGGTATAGAGACATGATAGTATAGTAAGGCTTAAAAAGTTAAAAAACGACATATTATAGGATGGCAAAAAAAGTAAAAAATGACATAGTATAGTATGGCAAAAAAAAGTAAAAAAACGACATAGTATAGTATGGCGAATAAAAGTCAAAAATGACATAGTATAATAAGGCATAAAAACATCAAAAAACGTCATAGTATAGTAGGGTATAGAGACATGATAGTATAGTAAGGCTTAAAAAGTTAAAAAACGACATATTATAGGATGGCAAAAAAAGTAAAAAATGACATAGTATAGTATGGCAAAAAAAAGTAAAAAAACGACATAGTATAGTATGGCGAATAAAAGTCAAAAATGACATAGTATAATAAGGCATAAAAACATCAAAAAACGTCATAGTATAGTAGGGTATAGAGACATGATAGTATAGTAAGGCTTAAAAAGTTAAAAAACGACATATTATAGGATGGCAAAAAAAGTAAAAAATGACATAGTATAGTATGGCAAAAAAAAGTAAAAAAACGACATAGTATAGTATGGCGAATAAAAGTCAAAAATGACATAGTATAATAAGGCATAAAAACATCAAAAAACGTCATAGTATAGTAGGGTATAGAGACATGATAGTATAGTAAGGCTTAAAAAGTTAAAAAACGACATATTATAGGATGGCAAAAAAAGTAAAAAATGACATAGTATAGTATGGCAAAAAAAAGTAAAAAAACGACATAGTATAGTATGGCGAATAAAAGTCAAAAATGACATAGTATAATAAGGCATAAAAACATCAAAAAACGTCATAGTATAGTAGGGTATAGAGACATGATAGTATAGTAAGGCTTAAAAAGTTAAAAAACGACATATTATAGGATGGCAAAAAAAGTAAAAAATGACATAGTATAGTATGGCAAAAAAAAGTAAAAAAACGACATAGTATAGTATGGCGAATAAAAGTCAAAAATGACATAGTATAATAAGGCATAAAAACATCAAAAAACGTCATAGTATAGTAGGGTATAGAGACATGATAGTATAGTAAGGCTTAAAAAGTTAAAAAACGACATATTATAGGATGGCAAAAAAAGTAAAAAATGACATAGTATAGTATGGCAAAAAAAAGTAAAAAAACGACATAGTATAGTATGGCGAATAAAAGTCAAAAATGACATAGTATAATAAGGCATAAAAACATCAAAAAACGTCATAGTATAGTAGGGTATAGAGACATGATAGTATAGTAAGGCTTAAAAAGTTAAAAAACGACATATTATAGGATGGCAAAAAAAGTAAAAAATGACATAGTATAGTATGGCAAAAAAAAGTAAAAAAACGACATAGTATAGTATGGCGAATAAAAGTCAAAAATGACATAGTATAATAAGGCATAAAAACATCAAAAAACGTCATAGTATAGTAGGGTATAGAGACATGATAGTATAGTAAGGCTTAAAAAGTTAAAAAACGACATATTATAGGATGGCAAAAAAAGTAAAAAATGACATAGTATAGTATGGCAAAAAAAAGTAAAAAAACGACATAGTATAGTATGGCGAATAAAAGTCAAAAATGACATAGTATAATAAGGCATAAAAACATCAAAAAACGTCATAGTATAGTAGGGTATAGAGACATGATAGT
Source organism: Seriola dumerili (assembly GCF_002260705.1). Taxonomy (NCBI): domain Eukaryota; kingdom Metazoa; phylum Chordata; class Actinopteri; order Carangiformes; family Carangidae; genus Seriola; species Seriola dumerili. Next base: position 3,917 of record NW_019182193.1, read on the forward strand.
ATAGTAAGGCTTAAAAAGTTAAAAAACGACATATTATAGGATGGCAAAAAAAGTAAAAAATGACATAGTATAGTATGGCAAAAAAAAGTAAAAAAACGACATAGTATAGTATGGCGAATAAAAGTCAAAAATGACATAGTATAATAAGGCATAAAAACATCAAAAAACATCATAGTATAGTAGGGTATAGAGACATGATAGTATAGTAAGGCTTAAAAAGTTAAAAAACGACATATTATAGTATGGCAAAAAAAGTAAAAAATGACATAGTATAGTATGGCAAAAAAAAAGTAAAAAAACGACATAGTATAGTATGGCGAATAAAAGTCAAAAATGACATAGTATAATAAGGCATAAAAACATCAAAAAACGTCATAGTATAGTAGGGTATAGAGACATCATAGTATAGTAAGGCTTAAAAAGTAAAAGAAACGACATAGTATAATATGGCAAAAAAAGTGAAAAAATGAAAAAAAGCAAAAAATGTCATAACATAATAGGGCATAAAAACATCAAAAAACATCACAGTATAGTAGGGTATAGAGACATCGTAGTATAGCAAGGCTTAAAAAGTAAAAAAAACGACATAGTATAGTATGGCAAAAAAAGTGAAAAAACGACATAGTATAGTATGGCAAAAAAAGGTAAAAAATGTCAATTTATAATAAGGCATAAAAACATCAAAAAACGTCATAGTATAGTAGGGTATAGAGACATCATAGTATAGTAAGGCTTAAAAAGAAAAAAAAACNAAAAAACGACATAGTACAGTATGGCAAAAAAAAGTAAAAAATGACATAGTATAATAAGGCATAAAAACATCAAAAAACATCATAGTATATTATGGTATAGAGACATCATAGTATAGTAAGGCTTAAAAAGTAAAAAAAACGACATAGTATAGTATGGCAAAAAAAAGTGAAAAAACGACTTAGTATAGTATGGCAAAAAAAGTAAAAAATGACATAGTGTAATAAGGCATCAAAACATCAAAAAATGTCATAGTATAGTAGGGTATAGAGACATCATAGTATAGTAAGGCTTAAAAAGTAAAAAAAAGACAGTATAGTATGGTAAAAAAAGTAAAAAATGACATAGTATAATAAGACATAAAAACATCAAAAAACGTCATAGTATAGTGGGGCATAGAGACATCATAGTATAGTAAGGCTTAAAAAGTAAAAAAAAGACAGTATAGTATGGTAAAAAAAGTAAAAAATGACATAGTATAATATGGCAAAAAAAAGTAAAAAATGAAATAGTATAATAAGGTATAAAAACATCAAAAAACCTCATAGTATAGTAGGGTATAGAGACATCCTAGTATAGTAAGGCCTAAAAAGTAAAAAAAACGACATAGTATAGTATGGCAAAAAAAGTGAAAAAACGACATAGTATAGTATGGCAAAAAAAGTAAAAAATGACATAGTATAATAAGGCATAAAAACATCAAAAAACGTCACAGTATAGTAGGGTATAGAGACATCGTAGTATAGTAAGGCTTAAAAAGTAAAAAAAACGATGTAATATAGTATGGCAAAAAAGTGAAAAAACGACATAGTATAGTATGGCAAAAAAAGTTAAAAAATGACATAGTATAATAAGGCATAAAAACATCAAAAAACGTCACAGTATAGTAGAGTATAGAGACATCGTAGTATAGTAAGGCGTGAAAAGTAAAAAAAACGACATAGTATAGTATGGCAAAAAAAGTGAAAAAACGACATAGTATAGTATGACGAAAAAAAGTAAAAAATGACATAGTATAGTATGCCAAAAAAAAGTAAAAAATGACATAGTATAATAAGGCATAAAAACATCAAAAAACGTCATAGTATAGTAGATTATAGAGACATCATAGTATAAAAAGGCATAAAAACGTAAAAAAACGTCATAATATAGTTAAGTGTAAAGACATCATAGTATAATAAGGCCTGCAAAGTGAAAAAAACGACATAGTATAGTATGGCAAAAAAAGTGAAAAAACGACATAGTATAATAAGTCACACAAACATCAAAAAATTTAATCGTTTAGTAAGTTGTTACGACATCATAATATAATAAGGCCTAAAAAGTGAAAAAAAACAGAGTATAGTGTTGCAAAAAAAGTGAAAAAACGACATAGTATAGTATTGCAAAAAAAGTGAAAAAACACATAGTATATTAAGCCATAAAAACATCAGTAAATGTAAAAATGTAATAATATAGTAAGGTATAAAGGCGTCATAGTATAGTATGGTCTAAAAAGTGAAAAATATGACATAGTATAGTATGGCAAAAAAAGTGAAAAAACTACATAGTATTGTAAGGTATAAAAACATGAAAAGACGTCATAATATAGTTAAGTGTAAAGGCATCATAGTATAGTATGGCAAAAAAAGTGAAAAAAACGACATTGTGTAGTATGGCAAAAAAAGTGAAAAAACGACATAGTATAGTATTGCAAAAAAAGTGAAAAAACACTTAGGGCCTGATTTACTAAGATCCCAAATAAAGAGCGCTAAATTGCGTGCGCACACGGATAGATTGCGCGCGCTGCCTGTTTGGGGCTTGCGGGTGATTTACTTAGATTAACAGCGCAATTGACTACATGTGCAAAAGTGATTGAGCCCACCCTATTTAAATGAGGACTTTGCGCGAGTTAAGGGTATTCACCATGGCGAATGCAAACGAGCAGACCCAATGGAAGCGCAAAAGCAAATTTGAAGCCACGGAATTGGAGGTGCTGGTACAAGAGGCAAACAAGCACATTTCTGAGTTTCATAGCAGGCACTGCATGACTCCTCCTTGTGACTGGATCCAAATCAGCTCCTACTTCACGGAGAAGCTCCAAAATGGCATCGCCGGATAACCGATATGTCTCGATTATTTTTTTCTTCTGCCATTCCAAAAAGAGTGACACAAACAGAAAAGATGCGTTCTCTTCGTTGCCTGTCGTGCCTACGCCGCCTCCTTGCAACAATGACCACAGCCATCTGTGCGCACAGCTGTGCCAGGTAGCCTAAGACTTGACTTTCAAACGTGCTAAATATAGACGCAAAAATAATCAGCGCAATTAGTTTCAGGTTTGGTAAATCACATTGTGTGCGCAAAATGATTCTATTTGCATCTACTCCTCCCGATATTTTGCGCGTTCTGGCAGGCACACCTATATTGCATATTCATGAAGGCAGAAACGCAAAATGGATAGCGCGTGTTATTTTGCCCGACTGACAGACGCAATCCTCGGTGCGCCCGGTTGGTAGATCAGCATCAGCATGTGTTTGCGCTTGCTGTCGCGTTTGCGCACGTTTTTACACACGCAAAGCTTTAGTAAATCAGGCCCATAGTATATTAAGCCATAAAAACATAAGTAAATGTAAAAATGTAATAGTATAGTAAGGTATAAAGGCATCATAGTATAGTATGGTCTAAAAAGTGAAAAATACGACATAGTATAGTATGGCAAAAAAAGTGAAAAAACGACATAGTATAAAAAGGCATAAAAACGTAAAAAGACGTCATAATATAGTTAAGTGTAAAGACATCATAGTATAGTAAGGCCTGCAAAGTGAAAAAAACGACATAGTATAGTATGGCAAAAAAAGTGAAAAAATGACATAGTATAAAAAGGCATAGAATCATCAAAAAATGTAGTAGTATAGTAAGTTGTAAAGACATCATAGTATAACAAGGCCTAAAAAGTGAAAAAAACATATAGCATAGAAACCCTCATAATATGATAAGGCATAAAAACGTATTAAAAACGTATAGTATAGTAATGCATAAAAATGTTTAAAAAAACGTCATAGTATAGTAAGGCAGAAAAAGTCATAGTACTGTAATACATAAAACGTCATAGTATAGTAAGGAATAAAACTTCTCACTATTCATTGTAACATTTTCATGGGATTTTTCGACACAAATTGAACTCGTACCTTGATATATCCACCTTTTTATATTTACTCCTACTAGCAACCTTACTCCTAGTCTACAGAAGATCAAAGCCAGGGTACTCTGCAAGTTAACACTTGCTAACACTGTTAAATAACATCAATTGTCATTTTTTTGGTGACGCTAGGTACCACTGTGTTAGTCTCATATGACGTGAGCCTTCAGATTGCCCCCGTCATTTCAGTCAATCAAATGCTAGCATGTCTAAATGGGTTGTCAGACCTAGCCTCTTGGAGGGCACATTGGAATGATCTAATATGACTTCACTCCAAACAGTGTGAACAAGTTCACTCAAATATTATATAACAAAGTTTTTATGTATTTGATGAGGTTTGTGTCACCTGCAAGGCAAAGGGCGTATATACGCTGATGAATAAGTGAAATAACATGATTTTGTAGAATTAATTAATTATTGCATTATTTTATTATGGTATCACATAATTAAGTCATACTGAAATGAAATGTTTTGTTCAACACACTGCTGGTAAAAATCGAGGGGCCCAGCATTGATCACCTATCCTGCAGAGGTTAGTCAGGTGAAATGCAATGATGATTCGCAAACAATACATGGGGCATATGATATGACACCAAGTAGAAATGTCACCTCGAAGGATGAGTGCAGAGAGCCATGGAAAAAAAAGAGCACTGTTAAAAATTGCTATCAGCCAATAGCTTTGGGCAGAAAGAGGTGGAAAGGGGATTTTTTTAATCCTTAATAAATAATTCCAGTTTGTTATTTTCATTTTATTTCACTTACATTTGAATAATTTCACATCATTCAACCACTTGCAATTCCACGGAACACTGAAAGGAGAAGCCTACAAGTGACAGCTCACTTTGATGATGATATGTCTTGCAATCATTTACACAATAGCTAGCTAACTGCACCATTTACCATGTTCTCATGGCTTTTTTCTACCCTTAGTTTTGGTTTTTATGTTTATGGATGGCAAAGTCAGTTTGTCAGTCTGCTGGTTCACACTGGTCCATACTAAAATATAATTTTGTGCACACATCCATGTCCCTGTTATCACTTGTGTGATCCCTTAACTTTTCATCTTGCACCATGACCAGGTCAAACTTTTAACTTGGTTTATGACCAAATATAGTGAAAATGAATGACATTACCATCAGCGTCCGCCATCGTCTGTGTTTTGTCCTAATTAGCAAATGCAGATATGCTAACATGCTAAACCAAGATGGTAAATATGGTAAACATGATATCTTCTAAACATCAGCATGTTAACATTGTCACTGTAAGCATCTTAGCATGCTAACATCCAAACACACTGTAGCTCAAAGCACTGCTGTGCCCATAGACACATGGAGCTGCTAGCATGACTGTAGACTTGTTTATTGTTTTACCCGTACCCTGATTTTGTATAATTTTGTCTCTGCCATCTTGGTCAGGTCTCCCTCAAAAAAGAGGCTTCAAACCTGGTTAAACAAAGGTTAAATATAAATAAAATCTACCTAATCTCAGCTTTGGGCCATGGACACTCTGCGTAGGTATTAAGTCTTTTCCTGCCTTACCACAGACTGACAATCATAGCAGATTTAATAGAAAATTCTCAGTTGATGAAATGAAAGAAAATAACTTTCTGAAAAACTGATTGAATTGATGTCTTTTTGGGGTTTGTAGGTTTATGGTCATTGTATAACAAATCAAAAAAGTGCGTGTGTGTGTGTGTGTGTGTGTGTGTGTGTGTGTGTGTGTGTGTGTGTGTGCTAGTGTGAAAGAACATTTCAAATGAGTCTAATTAGCGATGTTTAACAAACAAGACTAATTATTTGAACAGAAATCAGGCTGAAAAATTCAAGGATGAGACAATACTAAAGGCACGGTTTGATGAGAGCTTCTGAAGATTTCTTCATCCTTGACACAAAAAGCATACACACACACACACACACACACACACACACACACACACACACACACACACACACACACACACACACACACACACACAGTCACTGCCATCACCACTTGTCAGCTGCATTCTGTGTATTTCATTGAACATAATTACTATAACTGCTTGTGGCAGCCATTACAAGGTTCAGTGCACATTGGAAACTCTATTTTTTAAAATGCAAAATTCATACAGTCTTTGGCTGACAGCGTGTTTCCTCCCTCTCACTTCTCTCTAAGGTGAGAATTCCAACACTTTGGACAAGTTTTATGCTAAAGGAAGTTCAACTTGCTACTTACACATTTTACAGTAGCTGCAGCTACAGCGTCATCAGGGGTTACGTCTGGCTCGGCTAACACTGAGTAAAATAGGTGTTTTTTTGCTTCCTCCCTTCAATCCTCATTTGACTTCACAAGGTCAAATATCAACCATCCATTTACAAAGCATCAACCCTCCTCCTCGACCTGCCATGATAGTGGTAAGATATCACCCTGCATAGTCAGTCCTCACCTCTGACTCTCACCTCTCACTCCTGTATCAATCAGACATGGACACTTCATGAAAACTCAACTTTGTTTCTCACCTCTCAACCCATCATCTCTTAACTTTCTGAGGCAATTTCTTTTCCCCATACATGACATTAATGATAAATTCAGTTTGCATTATTATGTGTAGGTTTGTCTCTGTAATGAAAATATTTTACCCAACATGTTCCATAAACCCAATTAAAATACAGCACTGTAGTGAAGTTAGCTTCAGTTCTGTGCACCACTTTGACTTCTCCCTTTTCTCTCACAGTGTAGGTGTGAGGGGTGAGTAGAAAAAAAAGGTGAGACCTGGCTTTTGCAGGACAGTGCAGGGGTGAGCACTGAGGAGGAGGACTAATGCCTGATAACTGGAGGGTTGATCCAAGACGAGCAATGACATGCCTCCATTGGCCTGACTGAAGCCAAAGAAAGCAGGTGTCTGAGTCCCCTCGGATCCAACCTTTGCCCCTCATTGCCACAGCGTCAGTGCATAGTGTGACAGCTTCATTTATTATATTCAATTCACACAACGCCTCTGGGCTTGTACTGCTCCCAGGATCTGCACCGCCCAACGCATCTCCCCCGAGTGACTCTCATCTTGTCTCATCTATAACCGCTACAGCAGTCTGTGCGTGGCAGGCGCCCTGCGCAGACGCACAGGGTCTCACACAGCTTTTTGCTCTGAATGAGTGGAATTTCTAAGAAACAGATATATACCATCAGAAAGAAAAGAGGAGAGGAATACAACTCACACACTCTTTCCTGTAAGGTAAGAATATTATTTGAGAAAATTTTTAACTCAGAAAATGTACCTCTGGAAGAAATTGTGACTTTCCATCCCATCACCAGGGCTAATTAAAGATATGAGCTAAAACATCCACCTGGTCATCCATGTAATTTTAAACAATAGAACAAAGATTTTTATAGTTTCAAGGAAAATGATCAATGATTTCATCCAATTTCCTGATGATTAAAAGACAAACAAATTCTGATCTCTCATCCACAGTGGGTTTGACTTCCATGTATTTTCTTAGATTATGTTACTCAGTCATTGCAACAGTATAATGAGCAGCAGGATGAATGTGATTGTGTGACTAAGAAAGTATATCTAGCAGTGCAGCTATAATCAAATATTCTCCTTTACTCAGACTATCTTCTTAAAGACAGAGAAACACAAAGGTCGCAGAGAGAATCAAATTGTCACAGTTTCACCGGCAGTTTTGATCTTAAATCAACAGTTTAGGCTTCAACGGCTCATTTTTATGCATAACTGTGTTAAAATTCATTTCTTACAGGTTTTGAAAATAAATTGCAATAGTAAGTGTGAAAATAAAATCAATTAGTAACGAAATTACTTATTAAAATACACATGTTGATTAATCACATGACATTGATAAAATATTCATCAAAGAGTAAACCTGGCCTACTTTGGTTTGTTTATGCCACTGCAAACCATTTTCACACACACACACAAACACACACATGCACAAGCACACACGCACACACACACACACACACACACACACACACACACACACACACAAACACACACATGCACAAGCACACACACACAAGCACGCACACACACACACACACACACACACACACACACACACACACACACACACACACATGCACAAGCACACACACACAAACACACACACACACATAAACACACACGCACAAGTATACACACACACACACACACACTTTGATTTGACAATCCATTATTTTTGTGTAGTGGGTGCATGAAATAAAAAAAATCTTAATAAACAAACAGCATCCTGCAGAAGGCAGGAGACTAACCTTGCAGAAAGGTTTAGAAAATGAGTTTCTGAAAATCCATCTAGATGTGTAAAATTTACCAATCACATAACTGTCAGACAGAGTCAATAGTAATATCACTCCTTCCCACAGCAACGGATCCAGATGATTGATGTAACATATTGGCAAGCTACTGCACTGTTCATCGAACAGATTGGTCATTTTAGTCAGTATGTTGTTTTTACTGGGTGTGAGAGAGCATGCACTTGACTGGATCAACCCAGCTACAAAAATCAAAAGACACAGCAATTGGACTATTGATTTTCAGAAAGGTTTTATTGTTTTATGTAATTACTAATTGATTCTTCCTGTCTGCGGGATTCCACTCCCACTGGGAGGATGTGTGTAACGGCACTGGTTTATAATTGGTTGATTTTATCAAGGGAGGATTTCAGATTTTTAACCCAGAGCACATGCACTGAGAACATAATAGGTTATCCGTGTGTTTCACTTCTGTCTCCATTTCTCTTTCTCTCTGAAAGCTAGATATCACCATGACCCAGAATCTAGTTCTCAACGCTTCCTGGGAGAACCTGAACCCTTCCGATTCCTCAAGATCACAGGAAAACCTTTCGACCCACCAGAACATCACCTATGTCGACTTCTACCTCCACAAGCCCTCTGTGGCTGCAGTCTTCACCATCTCCTACCTGCTCATCTTCGTGGTGTGCATGGTGGGCAACGGGGTGGTGTGTTTCATCGTGCTGCGCAGTAAGAACATGCGCACGGTCACCAACTTGTTTATCCTCAACCTCGCCATCAGCGACCTGCTGGTTGGCATCTTTTGCATGCCAACCACTCTGGTGGACAACATCATAACAGGTCAGCGTATAAAGTCTTTATGTCTAATTCAACTTGTTCTCTCCTTAATAATATGAGAGAATAAGAAAATGCCCTCATCAATTTATAACTGTGGCTGCTGTATTGGCTTTAATTTGGAAATAGTGAAATGTTCACCACTTTCTGCCCATTAGGATTCATTTTAATATTTAAATAATTCATACAGTCTGCTTGTCTTTATGTTTTTACACTCAATTTTAACAGTTTTCCTCTTCCCTGCAGGATGGCCGTTTGGTAGCGTAGTGTGCAAGCTGAGTGGGATGGTTCAAGGGATATCCGTGTCTGCATCTGTGTTCACGCTAGTGGCAATAGCTGTTGACAGGTGAGGGCTGTAATTGTGTTACTGGTTATTAAGTGCTTGTGTGGGAGTGTGTGTTATCCCAAGAGGCTCCCCCTCCTCAATGCGTCTCCTTCAATCCCCTTTGTGTCAGGTTCCGCTCCATTGTCTACCCTTTCAAGCAGAAGCTCACCATCGCGACCTCGAAGCTAATTATCGTCATCATTTGGGTCCTGGCCGTGTCCATCATGTGTCCCTCGGGGGTCATGCTCCAGGTCACAAAGGAGCACAGGGTGCGGATAGTCCTCGGCGGCGACAACGACACCCGCCCCTTTTACTGGTGCCGGGAAAACTGGCCCAATCAGGAGATGCGGAAAATCTACACCACCATCCTCTTTGCTAACATCTACCTTGCCCCTCTCAGCCTCATCGTCATCATGTACGCCCGCATCGGCTTCACCCTCTTCAAGACCGCTATTCCTCCCTTGAGGGGCAGTGGAATTGTGTCCGGAGAAGGGAGTGGCAACAACAAATTGAGCATGGAAGGTCGTCACACAATATCAAGGAAAAAGAAGAGGGTGATAATGATGCTGCTGGTTGTGGCTCTGCTCTTCATCCTCTCCTGGCTGCCTCTGTGGACGCTGATGATGCTGAGCGACTACGCCAGCCTGACGGAGCACCAGTATCGCGTCATCAATATCTACGTGTATCCCTTGGCTCACTGGTTGGCCTTCTTCAACAGCAGCGTCAACCCCATCATCTACGGGTTCTTCAACGAGAACTTTCGCAGAGGCTTTCAGGCGGCTTTCAAATTCCAGCTGTGCTCCGCTTACACGGGGCACCAGAAGACCTACTCCCATCGGATCAGAGGGAACGCTGTGCTCCCCGTCCGGCCCGCCACTCTCAGCAGGTCAGGCTCAGGAGTTCAATCAGTGTTAGTGGGAAACGGGAAGTGCTCATTTCAGGAAGAGGGGTGTAAAAATGATATCAAAGAACAGGACCTGATCATGGAGGATCTGGAAAAGGTGTCCCATATTTAGACAGACTGAGAGGGTGCAGCACATAGACACTTTAAGAGGTTCTGAGGCTTTTGGAGAATCAATGGACAATGGGAAACAGGCCTCATAAAAATACATGATTAAGTGTCATGTATATTTGTTCCAAGTGAATGTACCTGCAAGCTCTGCAACATCAGTAATCATCTTATTATATAATTTTGATTTTCCCTTCTGAATGTTTATTATGGTGTAAATAGCAAAGAATAGTATAAACAAAGAGAGATTAAAGTCCCCAAAACTTGGCTTAAAATTGTTTGATCAGATCTGACCAACCCAAACTGGTGGATGGGCAATGTGAGATCACCTTAGTAAATCTGATCCCTGCCCTTTTCAAACCAGAGAAAAATACATACACAGATAAAGCACAAGTATCTGCCCGTCTCTCAGACAGAGAGGGAGGAAATATAATCTGAATGTCCATTTTTTTTAAATCACAAAGTAATGAAATGAGTTGGATGACATTTTTATCTTAACTGCTTCAGTTGTGTTTTGTGGTTCACATTGTGTAAGCCTATCTGCTGTGTTAACTCTATTACTATTAAATTCTCTTTGCAGGTGATGTAATAGCAGTGAGATTCAATGAATGGCACAGTGGTGCAGTTCGATCAAACTTTAATTCAGAAGTGCCCTGAACATTACTGGGATGTTTCAGGGAGAATGAAAGCCTATCAAGGCATCTTTGGGCAATTCAAGACATCAAGTTTAGAACTGCACACGTGGACGGCAGTGTGATGAGAATTGTGTTGTTTTCCTCCAGTCTAAGTGCGTGTTCTAGTGCCCCCAATGAAGCTGGCGCTGGGCTGATGGCTGTGACATGTGGTGGCATTGGAAGAGGATCACAGGCTCATTTGGAAAGCATCCATAAGTCCTCCAGTTATCTGCTCCTTGCAGAGTGCTTTGAGATTTGAACACTTAAAACAATGTCAAAGGGAAGAAAGTTATATTAGGATTTCAGATTCAGCTGAAAACAGAGCAGATAAGAGGTTAGAGAGACTCACCGTACCAAGAGAATGCATCATGTGCTAATGTATGTAAAAAGGGTATATGTTCAACATAAAAGTGTGTAAGAACCATCAGTTGAAGACTGAATCAAATATAGAAACAATCGTATTAATATATAATGCTTAATAGCCATTTTTTTCCACACAAGGAAAAGGCATGTTCTTTATTATTTCTGAAACATTCACACATGACTGCTGTACTTAACTATATAAGGTGTTTAAATCAGGTCTTAAGAATCCACCTACACTATAAAGTTGAAAGACAAATTAAAGGAAAAAACTGAATAAATGAGTGGAGAATCATAACAAATGCAGATGCATTGAATGATGCAAAGATCTACGTGACTTCGGACGAGGGTTTATTGTCGGGGCACAGACGGCAGGAGCTTCAGTCACAATGACTCATCAACTGGCTGGTGTTTCAATAGGAACAGTAACTAAAGAGACATCTGCGTTTAGATCTATGAGAAAGACATCAGTGAATAGTCTTTGGAGTGGCTATCGTGACTGTGAATGGACCTGCTATTGTCACATTATTATAGTGTTATTTTGCTATTGCAAAAAAAAAATAATAGCTTTGCCATGAATGTACAACATTTACATGTATGTTAAGTTTAAGTTGTTTTTCTGGAAACCATAGGGTTTGTGCGCTATTTCCACATGCAACTGAATTTGAAACAGTTACCTCAATATGTGATATGTTAATGAACAGTGCTGTTGCTGATACTGAAGCAGGATAACATTAACATGTACAGTTAAGAGTGTATATATTTGATATATATTCATTATGATTGTAAAAAAAAGTTGAATTTGATGGAAATTCTTGGGAGCCATAATTTTGGTTTTGTGTAATATTATTATTTTTTACTATTATTTCTAAAGGTTTTTTGTCATGTAATTTCTCTTGTGGTCAGTATTTGTCATGCAACAGTAAATAATGTGTTTGTGCCAAAGTATTAAAGTTACCCTGTTTTTAAGAGGTGGTCCCTGTTTAGTCTGTATCATGCACATGCTCTTGTTTTCATACAAATTCTGCTGACTACGAGCTAACATAATCTATGTTCAACAAGTTAGTTTGACTAACCATGACAATGATACATGTAGACTTTGCTCTCTGTAACAACCTGCTGCTCAAGTATTATGTTCTGAAGTTTGTAATATTAATGAAGGTGTGAGTCGCGTGTGTGTGTGTGTGTGTGTGTGTGTGTGCATGCTCTTTGATTACATGGTTACTCACCATGTTTCTCCAAGCAACTCGTTGCACAGTAGCACATATTAGGTTCTACACATGTAACCGTTATGAAAGCACCCTCAATGACCCCACAGTGAGCACCCAAATACCCAGGGATTGAAGGAGAAGAATTCATGCACATGGATAGATGTTTATAACATGTAATATATATTCCAACTGACCTTTTTGGCTTATGACACACACACTACTTGTATTTGAAAAAAATATATATATATTAAACATACTGTGCTGCCAATGTTATTTACTGCTTGTTGGTGAAATGGAAACAGCCGAGTGATTTTCAGAAAGTGTGCTGATGAAAAATAAAAAGCGAACAAACAGGAGGAAATAGAGCAGTATAGGAACTATTTTTAGCAGCGCATTTGGTGCTGAAGTGAATATCTGCAGCAGCACGTTGGTGCTACATACAGAGGCTGTTTTCATCATAATGAAGAAAAATGTCACACAGTGCAACAGCGTGGCTCATTGTTGTGTCTTTGGACAGCAATGCAGATCTATGGCATGGAGGAATAAGATGTATGAGGCTTCGCTTACACTGGCAATGCTTGTTAGTAGAATCAGTCCACTGTTAGTTTTGGTATTTCCATGGATTGTGACTCATGAGTGTGTGAGTAAAATAAATACAGGTAATTCAGCCTGTTATTTGTCTTCATTGTTATTGTAAATATCATGAAGCCAGTTCTTTTAGCAGCGGCTTTAATCAGCAGACACAGATGGTAATCATAAGCCTGATGATCAAAACATATGGATTATAAGTTCAAATAAAAGGATAAAGACACAATTTTGGTTTGGAAGATTGTTAAAGGAGCCGACGTAGACGAAGTAATCATCACGTCTTTTACACCGATCAAACTACTTGATGAAGCTTTCGGTTCTAAAAAAGCTCTTTAAATGAGATTTTCTCTCCCATTCTTTTTCTTATTCCAGACGTGAGGTTTGTATGTTTAATTTTTATTTTTTTCAAACTTTTAAAAACCGTGGTGAGGAACAAACATTTTGTGATGCTCCTGTGAATCTGCTGCTGACAAACCTCCCCTGACTGACTGGAAAAAAAAACATCTTTGTCTCCCTCTGGTATATTACTCACTCTGCTTTCTTTTTTTCCTCCTCACACTATTCATACGCACCCACAGTAAAACACTATATTAAATCTCTAAAGGAGAAACCTATCAGCACGCCTTCAGCAGTCTACCGTGTCACTTAAGCCATAAATACAAAATGTTGGATGAAGATGTAGGCTTGTGTTTTTTCTTTTTAATAGTGGTTGAATAAAAAAAATAAAATAAAATGGATGTCGTGATATCTCTAAGTGGTACTTTTCTTATTACAGCTGTGTTGCTATTCAGTTATATTTCTAAGTAGAGTATAGTCATAATTGAGCTGAGAACATCTTATGCAAAAGAAGACTGAAAGAAAAAAAAAAGAATAGCTCACAAACATGATTTGTTTAGCAGCTATTTCCTATTCTTTTTGCAGCCACGGTGCATACATAGAAGTTGAAATCTGATACTGACAAGTACAAAGAAATATCTGCCCTTCACCTGGGTGGTCTGGACTTCAATGACAGCTGAGCAACAAAGGATCAGAAAGGGTTTGTCTACTGGAAACATTTAACAACACGGGAGCAGGAATACGTGGAGCTTTCTCTGGGGTGAAGTGCTCTCCTTCACCAGCAGCCCTGTGATTCTCCTGGGACAGATGAACAGCTTGAGAAGAGGAGACTGTTTTCCTTGAAGTGGGAATAGTTTCACTGAGGATGATGAACAGCACTGGTAATACAGTGGTGCTACCTTGACTGCTTGTTCAGTAATACATGAACACTGGCAAACCCAAAACAGTGCAACATTTAAATCAGTTAAATCAGTTCAATTCAACTGTCTGCAAAAAAACAACAAAACAAAAATACACAGTATAACTCCTCTTGTGTCATTTCATCTCATGTCATCTAATCGCGTGGCATGTCTTATTCCTGTCATCTCATTTTATTTTTTTAAGTAATCGAATCTCATGTTCTGTCATCTGATGCTATCTAATCTAATGTCATGCCATTTCATCTGTCCTTCATGTCATGTCTGGAAGGACCTCTGACATTACAGAAAGTACTTAAATGAACCCAAACCATTGATTTTTTCCCAAACCTTACCAAACTGTGACCGTTCCAAGAGCTTAACTGTGTGCTTATTATTGTAACCATGACAACAAAGGTCTGATGGGGCTATTTCCAGAGACGCTCCAATGGGTTGTTTCAAGGGAAGGAACAAACGACCTAAATAGTCGTTTAGGTTGGATGAGTTGTTGGACACATTTGTGATTTTTCAATATAGGGTTCAAAATGAACTTGACTTGAGTTTTGCCAAAACACAAAACAAAGTCAAATTGCCTCTAATATCAAGAAGTTTATAGGTACGTAATGTGTATGTGAACCCTATGTATTCAGTGAAGCAGAGAACTGCAACGCCAGCAGAGGAAAAACAATAATTGAATCATTGATGTTCAGCTGCTGTGTCTAATACTGTTGTACTCTTTCTTTCCTTGATGCAGCAGTTCTGTCAGACAAACTGATCTGTGCACTGTGACAGAAGACAGCTGATGTGTTTTAACGTCGATGAATAAACCAACTGGCCTGCGCTCCGACAGTCTGGTTGAGCCTCCTGTGACGGAGTCCTCTGTAGGTTTTTAAAAATATGCCTGGCAGCCATTCTCATGGAGGGGCTACTTGAAAAAGGGCAAAACTGATGTAAAATGTCAAAACAAATGATGAAAAATTCAAACTGATCCGACATATCTTGCAAATGAAGTTTAAAGTCAAAGAGAAACAGAGTTGCCATTACCTGGTGTTGACAGTGACAGAGCAATGAGATCAAATGTGATCAGCTGATAATACAGGTGATTACCGAAGGCCATAATAAATGTGGCCCACACTAACTATCTATTAAATCTGTGTCCTGTGGGTGAAGAGAAAATGGATTGTCTTCTCAACAGATTAAAGTCACCTTCTGGACCCACTAATCTCCAGAAGCCATTAGCGCGTCTACCTTCAGCAATATCTCTATCCGTGCTCTTCCATTAGGTTTACGTGCCATTTTATGTGAGATTTTCATCAAGAAGACATACGTGCCACTTTGTTTCCCAGAGCTATTTACTGAAAGAGCCCATTCCTTTTATCTGCCCCACACTAAGGACATTGTTAATCTCTAAACATTTGTGATGGGGGTTTTTACTTCTGACACTCTGCACTTCATTAAACGTAAAGGAGCATATCTCAATACTGTAAATTGATTTATTTAGTTTTCATTATATTATTGTACCTGGGGAACTGCAGAAAACACCCTTTGACTGAGCAAGATGATAGACATTTTATATTAGATGTGGACGTGTTGATAAGTAATATTCTCATGGGCCCTCCGTAATTGATATGGGATTTGAACAAGATATAGGGGAAACAACTGGATACCAATTCACATAAAAAATATTATCACAGAGGTAAACAAAGATTTTTTATTTTAAAAACCCTTAAGCTTTATAAAACCTATTTTGCTAGATTCTTGAGATATAAAGTGTGGCCGGCTATTTTAGTTAGATATGGTTCTTTTAATAACTGTTTTTTTCCATTGCATTGGTCTTTAGGCGAGGTGACGTAATATGAGCCCTCCGCACCTGCTTTGGTTTATATCTGTGGGTACTTAATATAAAATATGTGATATGGATGTCTGGGCTCCACCTCTGGTTAAAAATGGTATTGTAACAAGACTTAAACTTAATTACGCATTGCATATTTTAGCCCATTGATTACAACCTTCACATTCTTGCTCTTCATTGCAAAACATAGCACACCATCATTTTCTTTTAGGTCCCGTCTCACAGGCAGCTGTAGGGTTTTTATTCATTGTTAGTGTGCTACAAAAATCTTCTCACATCGTCAAAGTGTTGTAAGCAGGCCAAACCTCACTGGTGGTGCTGCTCTGACCTCCAGACTTGTGAGTCATCTGTCAGACAGCACTGCAATATGTCAAAATTTCATCTGTGAAATCTCGGCTGTCATTTCATCCCTGTTTATCAAGTCTATAGGCGACTAAAACACAGCACTGGGTGTCTGTGTAAAGCAGGGAGGGTATGGAAAAATATGATGAAACTAAGTTGATGAATATTGAAATAAACAAGAGTTTGCTGATGCTACTAAGATTAAACTTGGATCCTCTTTTATTAGTTGCTTCCCTTATAATTTTTAATGATTAATTGTGTGGTGGAGGGTGTCAACTTTTCATGGCTTCTGAAAGGGTGCATGCCAGAAAAAGTTTGGGAACCACTGATGTGCAGTAAGATTTCTTGCACCACTGAACCTCAGAGAGACAGTGGGAGGTGGGGTGAATTTTACACAACAGAAGGTGCTTAATTTTTAAACCTGAATAGCAAATAAGGACACATCTACATTAACCTGTAAATAACAGGATTCTTAGGTCTAAATTGAGACATACAAATAAACAACATTGTAAGGTTATTATTTTTCTACTGCTATTACTCTTTTCTATCATTGAGATATTCTGGTAAAAAATGTTTTGTCAAAGTCTGACTTAAAAGTTGCTGCCAAAGAGAGCACATTAAAAATTTATATTTTTCCTATCACAAAGTCTCTATCTCAAAAGCTTGAGTGTATGAGCAAGAGTGTGTTGTGAGAGGAACTGGTACCTCTCATCATAGTTTCATGTATGCTTTTTTTTCCTGTGTGAAAGAAATAGAGCTTATAAAGAGAGGCTTTAAGAATGGTTGAATGCATTGAAATAGACTCAATTATCTATTGCTGTAAAACAGCTTTTTTTTTTTTTTCAGGTCAGACATCAGCAATGACCTAACTATCAAAAACCTGATAGCTGTATACCATTACCCACTTGTGTCCGTTGCCATGACTTCATATGATACATTTAGTCATAGTTCTGACATGAACTTATGTGCTAGAGATGACATGCCATTGAATTGTAACTCAAGTGTGCTGACACTAGCCACTCACCCCGCTCACAGATGCCCTCCATTGCTATCTCTGAATACCAATACTCGACTGACTGACGTTTTTTAAAAACCCAGTCACTGCAGAAACAACACATTTGAAGCTCCAGAAAGTATTATTTTTGAAATCAACACTGACTCAAATAACTCCCTGAAATGTGAAAGATTTGCATTAACTGAGAATCCTGTAGAGAACCGACTCAGTCAGCAGCTCTCTGCAGCTTTCAGCTGTTTTCTTTTTCAGCCCATAAGATTAAATCCCAATGCTGTGGGATAGCTAGCTAGCATGCTAACTTCAGATGAGGAAAAGAAGTGACAGAAACAAGAGTTAACATTGGCGTTGCTCTCCACCAATGGAGACGGCTCTTGGTGAGTAAAAGAATGAAGTTTGAATTTGCAACGTTTCTTCTACACTGGTAAGTAAACAGCTGTTAATGCTAACGTTAGCTATGTAGCAATAGCAAAACTTAAAAACAGCTCTTTAAACAATAATGATCAAAAAGTTAATGCGCTTTAGAGATGCTGGTAGACATTTTTTTTTAACATTTTTTTTTTTTTTTTAACAGGGTCAGGCTAGCAACTTTCTGCTTCCAGTCTTTATGCTAAGCAAAGCGACTAAGTATTTCTTGTAGAGTGACTATTCCTTTTAAGCTGTCATTGTTTATATCATGGTTACATGTTTATAACAGGGCCTTATGTTGATATCAGTAATCATTACATCTATTTATCTTGTGTAATTCTGACTTTATCGTTAATTACGCTCAGAAAATAGACTTACGTGAAGTTAAAACAGGAAGGGAATCTTTGGATTCCCATTTGGATTCCCATTGCACATATGTACTTACAGACTGTTTTTCAGTTTTATGTGAAAGTTGCAACATGTGCATCAGTGAAAACATCCATGGTGCCCATATGTCATTTTCATCACTTAAGAATTGATGAATTGATCGTCATTTAGAATCTCTAATTGACGTAAACTGAAAGCCTTCCAGTGGTGGGTGGCTGGGTGGGTGGGCACAGATTGGCTGTGACACTGCCACAGATGGGGCCCTGACGTAAAAAGCAGATATGATGGAGGACATGATGGAAGCGTATGAGAGAGACCATCATTAAAATTTAAACATCAATTACAGATTGGGTGCATGAGTACACATGGCAATGGTTCTAACAGCTAGAACTCATATCTTTCTTAGACCCGTATATTCTCAGTTTGCTACCAAATTCTCCCCACTATATATGATTGCTGTGACGTACTTCGTCCACCCAGAGCAGAACGTCTTGCAGCAGAATTTTGTGTCCATTTCAGCCAATTTCCTACTATTTCATCCGTTTATATATATTTATACATTATACATATATTAGGTTGTTTTGAATTCTTGAAATAGATTTAAAGATTTCACACAAATAAAATGATCACTTGAGAGTTGCTGTTAAGTAGGTATAAGTCCCTTGATAAATTTAATACTTATTGCTCACACACAGCAAAAATCTTTTCTATTGTTAAGTTAGTACTTTACAGCATTCTTAAGTGTACCTGTTACATGTTTTTCGTGTGATCTTTTATAATAATAATAATAATAATAACAACTTTTTTTTTATAGCGCCTTTCAAGGTACCCAGATGGTGTACAGAATGTGTAATATCCTTATCAACTGCTGCATTAAATACATAAGAGTTCAAAGAAAAGAATTGGTGCAAACATCTGGTTCCACACATAAATAAAAAAGTGACACTATTACTTTAGCATGTGTAAAACACCTGTAGCAACCAGTCATAGAGGGCGAAACAGCTCTCTTGCACCACCTATTGGCCCATTGTCAAAAATACATGCCATATGCAGTATTTATGCTCAAAGGCAATAATGCTGACACTCACAGTTAATATAGAGATTAAATCTGCCAAACATGATAATACTGGCACCTGGCCACTTTATAAAAGTGTGACAAGTCTTAATAGTAATCATCAACCAGAGGGACTTTTTGATAAAATTTATTTCGCGAAGTGTTTAAGTGATACATGTTTCCTGGGATTGTCTTAACAATGATCCATCCTCCCCAACAACTGGGAGAGTAAATGAAAAGCAATTAAGTTTTTACTTACTTTTCACACAGACTGTACAATATGTTAATATACTGTGGCACAAGGGATACAAATGTTCAGCTTGAGTACCCTTGATTAGACCCAAACTTATTCCATCAAGTATCAGAAGCAGACAAAAGCCATACTATCAGTACACGTATTAAGTGTATATCAAGTCTCACTTATTTTATTTATTTATTTTTTTTATCAAAGATGTATAATCTCTAAAATCCCATTCAGAGATTTCAAACACAATTACAGTGTTAATTTGTTCTGGTTTTCTTTAAAAAGACCTTCCTGTGTGCTTCGGTTCTCTAGCCATGAACACATCTACATCGTCATCTGGAGGAGCACAGCTTCAGGAGAGATATACAAATCATGCTCCAAGACATATGAAGGCATTTCATACAATCAAATATATTGATTAAAAACAGTCAGTGAAACTGGTTGTTTTACATAATATCTGCAGAAGCAATCACAGGGACTAAGGCAGATAAAACGGAAAGTAGAATTATTGTAAGAGACCAGCTAAATCAAAAGAACAGCACTATGTGCAGCAAGACGTGTTTGAGTGGCGTGAGTCATCTAAATGAAAAAGCATTATTCCATAAGTGCCTCTCTTTGAGTGGCTCTTCCAGTTTTATTTTCAAAGACCTTTCTTCTGCTCAGAAAATGAAGAAACCAATGAAAAGGGATGTGGCAGTGAATAGACATGAACGAGTACAAAAAAATGGAGGGCCTTTCAGTTCAACCCTCATCTTTTGTGGTGTTATCCTCTAGATCGTCATCACTGTCTAAATCACTGTGGAGCCTCTTGGCCATGGTATTTCTGCTTCTCTCCTCCTTAGTCCCCTTCTTTAGCTGGACTGGTAATGGTTTCACTGGTTCAAAAACAAAAAGAGAGAAAACATGGTTACCATTAACGTAGAACTTTCTTTTTAATTTTTAAATTCCTAAAGTCGGGTTGTTAAATGTAAGAACAACCAGCAAACAATAATTTGTCCTCATGTGCATTTATCTTTCACTGTTTGTTTCATCTCTCACCTGCTGATGGAACAAACTGGTCTTCAGCTCTGCCGCCATTATCACTGTGACCGGCGCGAACCGTCTCTTTCTGTTCCTCGTCTGTGACGATTCTCTGTCTCGCGCTCTCGAAAACAGACTTAATCACAATTGAATCCTCGTAGATCTGCAGTGGTAAACAGAAACACATGCAAGCGAACACACACACACACACACACACACACACACACACACACACACACACACACACACACACACACACACACACACACACACACACAGATAATCAGAGCCACATCAAGATCCAAACCCATTTAGCAGCACCATGATAGAATGGAGACTGTGAAAAATAATTCTGTTGCTTTCAAGAGAACAAATTCCTCGGGTTTCACCTGAGATCCCTCCAGGTTGTAAGTCTGAGCGTTGTGACACAGGAGGAAAATGTCCTTCTCTAAATCCCCCACACTTCTGTACTTGTGATTACGCACACGTTCCTGTGAAGCAGAGGGTCAGTATCAAACCTTAATGCGACCATTGCAACAAAGCCATCAATAAACCATTTCATATTAGTATTCTCATAAGGTAAAACAAAAACCCGGGCAGGTGTCCCGTCTTCAAGGACACGTTAGTAAATACTTTTTTTTCCCTCTTCTTTTGTCTCTTTCTTGTACATAAAATATAAAGCTAGAGCTAGCAGCTAATTAGCTTAGCTTAGCATGAAAACTGGAAGCGGGGTAAACATTTAAGCTCGCTCTATCTGAAGGTAAAAACACAAAAGAAGAAGAAATCCACCTGGCAGCCCCTCTAATCCTCACTAATCACCGTACCATGTGTGACTAATTTCAGGTCATTTGTTCTCTCCTGAAGGACAACAGGTAACTCTAGCAAGCACAATTTCAACTACAACCACCTCAGTGTTGCGTGGACACACATTTCAAAGGTTTTGAGTAAGATGAGAGTGAGTAGATGTTTTCATCAATTTTTTAGTCTTTTGGAGAGATAACCAAACCTTTGATGTTTTACTGAACCAAAACCTTACATCTGAAGTTTTCTGTAGCTAACAAAACATGTTCCATGAAGCCTTACCTGTGTTTGTGGCTTAGTTTTGCCTGACTGAGCAGGATGTTTATTATGTTATGCCACTTATTTCGAGGTGAATACTAGTACCTAGTAGATATATATATATATATATATATATATATATACTACAGTAGATAGTCTTGTGGAAAGTTGCATGTGAAATACTCTGAACATAATAACATAATAAAAACACACAAAACACTGATGGGTTGAGGATTGCTAAAAACATATTGTACAATATAGGAGACAAGCAAACTTCATCACCAAAGTCTCAAAGTGGAAACAAAACTTCCCCTCTTTATAGTTTTCTTGGATACAAAGCTGAGGAATATGATTGGCTCTCTGTCCAAAAACATCCTGATATTAACCGATTATAAAAAGCCACGAGCGGTCCACACGCTGTCCACGGGCCAACATGAACTGACCACATGCATAAGATTCACAGGATTACAAGGGGCCTCTGCTTCATGATAACAAAGAACATCTGGTTTCACTTTAACATCCCTCAGCTGCTCTTCCCCTCGAAGCAAAGAAACATAAATAAATAAATGATAAAGAAATGTTTCATGCTAATTTTACTTTCACAGTAGCTACTAAATAAAGCTACTGAGCAGGTCTTTTCTACTTGTCTACTTGGTGGCTTCGCATTCATGTCAGATTTTATTATTTTTGGAGTTGGGCTCGTTGGTGGTGTCATTCAGATGCGTTGGCTGGTTAGCGCGTTGCTTATAGCTTTTTGTTTTTTGGTTTGTGTGTGTCATACTTTATTTTTACCCACTCTGTAAATGAATGAAGACGCAGTGTTCTTTCTAGCTGTTGGCATGACATGCTCTAGGGATGGGAGGGTTTTCCAGACTGAAATTTCTCAACAAATCAGACGGATTGCCATGAAATTTGGTACAAACTCGAAATGATGGTTTCCAGAGGATGAATCCTAAGGACTTTCGCGATCCCTCGACTTTTTCCTGTACCTCCTCTGTGAGGTTGACATTTGTGTTATTGCATATAATGTCTTGAACTATTGAATGCATTGACATGAAACTGGTAAATACGGTACATTCATGTTCACATTCACGTTCTCCTCAGGACGGGATGTAATCACTTATAATCCACTTTGTTATCTGGAGCTGTCATCAGGTTAAAGTTTTAATTTGTCTAATACTTTCCAAGTATCTGCAAAATTAATGACATTCCATCTGCTTCGGCTTTACTAAATGTAGAGCTAATTAGCAAATTTCATGCTAACACACTAAAATAAGATGCTGATGGAAAACATTAAAGATGCTAAATTTCAGTATGTTTACACTGTCATTGTCGCTCAGCTCAAAGCACCATTGTGCCTAAGTACAGCCTCTTAGAATAAAATAACTAACATACAATATTAATTAAAAAACACTTCCATTGTTGTCACCTCCATCAAGTGTCAGGTGCCTCAAAACACAAAAAATAATAACAAGTCTTTATATAAGTCTAATCTTTTGAATTTGGGACTCACGTCATGTGACTCGACTCACTTCACTTCTGGCACCTGCTGCAAATCTTTCACTAGTTGCTGTGCAGTATTGTTCTTCATATTAAAATGTAGTTTTTATGTTTATATTTAAGCTGTAAATATCACAAGATGCTAAGAATTTGGATCATTCAAAGAAATATGTCCAACACATCTAAGTCTGAGTGGTAGCGATGGTTCCTTTTAAAGTATTTCCAAACTGATGACACACGTGTATAATCTATTTGGCACCACACTGTACCTGAGCACTATTTTAGCTTCATCTCAATTACTATTTACTAAAAAAAAAAGTCTTTGAATATTCAGGAAAGACTCTTTTGTGTTTTTTGATGTATTATGTATCTGCTGGAGTTTCACGTACCCTGATCCTTCTGAAGTCCACGGGCTTTCGGATCAGCTCGTAGTACTCAGGTACCTCCTTTTTAGAGGGAAGCTGCACAAAACCTTTACTGATCTGTCGACCCAACCTGGAAGCACAATGCAACAGATCACATACTCTCAGTTTATCAAGAAACAGTTTGATGATATTGTCAGTATATGGTTGAGATTTTCAGAAACACAGAACAGCCATGTTTGCTCTCAGTGTTTTTTACACTGCAGTAATAACTTATTTTATTATCTTCAGACAACAAATTCTAATTTTGTGGGGCTCATTCTCCTTTTCCTAAAGCATCATTATCTATTTGAAGATAATGATTAAATCACTTTGTTATCTGCAGTTACCAATTTTTTTTCAAATCAGTGGTTAAATATCTTCTTATCTCTAGATAACAGATAACAAGTTGTCATCATCCCAGGTTTAGTGCTACATTAATGTTTAGCCAGGCAGAATTGAAACAAACAACTTCAAATTATTATTAGGCAGGAATAGAAAAAATATTTAAAGCTAAACTGAACTTTCAGCTCAGTCCAGCAGCAAGTGGTGCGATGATGCTTAAACAGCCACTGCAAAACTTAAAAGATGCGACAGCCGGAAAATTGTAATTCTGAACCCTGTTACTAGATTTATGTGATTAATTTTGACGGTATGAAATGCCTCCTCTGTTTTGAAGAGACTTTATCTGCACCGTCTACAAACTCAACAAGCCAATATACATTTCCCAATAGAGTATGGAGAGCGTCTACAGTAGAACAACAGGAATTATGTGTTCAGACAGAACGTGAGGCAAATGTTAGAGAGATGAAGTTTCAACTTCAACTTGAACAAAAAGTATGCAGGTTTCCCGCAGCTTTATGAAAATGGCAAGAAAGCTGAACTGAACACAAACACACAGACACACTCCATAACACACGGTTGGTGCGTCCATTGCTAGCTACCACAAAGCTAACGTCTGTACAGCTATTAAAATGGATGGATGCTTTTTTTATTTATTTATTTATTTACTTGATTTCTAAACAAAAACTGTTATTAGCCACGCTGTACTTTGTGTTTAGTAATTAGCATTGACAATGTAAGCCAGCATGCTGAGATTAGCATTTAGCTCAAAGCAACACTGTACTCAAGCATAGCCTCACAGAGCTGCTAGCAAGGCTACAGATTCTTAGGGGCCTTTTAAACAGAGATCCCACTATATTGCTGTTAAGACCCCTCGCTCTGCCGTCCTGGCATGACGTGTAACACAAGAGCGTTGGCATCCTGTCCCGCCATGCCGGCTCTCCATTTTACACAGATGTCGATCCGGCTTTGTGAATCCCTCCGCTGCCGGTTTAAAGCCGGAACAACGATGGACCCGATTCTACGTTCATACGTTTCATACAGAGCGCCGAGGTGGAATAAAGATACAGCACTCCTGCCTTTAACAGGCGGTTAAAAAAGACCTCACCTCCACCTCACAAACTATCTGCTAAAACTATATTAGACAAAGATTGAACATTTTGAAGTAACTATATTATTTTGTTGGGATTAAAGGTGTTAAAAATATGAGCATGAAAAACTGCGCTTTTCTTCAGTATTTTGTGATAATGAATGAATTCATGTTCATAAGAAGTAATCTGATGTCTGCATTTAATGAGAACATTATGTGTAAAATAAGAGTAAAAAGAGCTCGAAGCTTCTGATAAAATTGCTTTGTAAAGATTTCTGTAAAAACAAAACAGGTTTTTCATCAGCTTGTTCATGCATTTTTCGACTAACAATTATTATAATCTCCAAATTATTGAGCATCCTCACCCGTCCTTGTAGTTGATGACCATGTCCACCAGCGTGTTCAGCGTTCTGGTGAGCTCAGGTGGATTTGGAGGCAGTTTCTCAGCTGGTGGGCGCCCTCGCTTCCTCTTGACCTTTTCGCCAGTTTCCTGCCCGGCCTGCAGCACTTTCTCTCCATGATGATCACCTTTACGCTTCTTCAGACTGATGTCCTCCTCCATGTCCTCCAGGGAGCCGTTCTCTCCTGCCTCAGGCTGCAGGAAGAGGGAGCGATGGGTGGGGACATCTAACAAACTCAAACAAACTTATAAGGGTGGAGTAAGGTGGCCGAAACACTGTGTGATAAAAACATGCACTGGACATATACAGACAAAGCCTGTAAAATTCTCACTCTGTTGTTCACTTCATATTTCAACATTACATGGACAAAAACAATTGAGGAATGGGAGGCAAGAAGAAGAACTGTGACTGATTTCTATTCATTTTAACTCTTTCCTTGACTTTCATGTGACAGCAACTGCTACACACAGTATATGTTTTCACAGACAGAAACCTACAGCACTTCACACAGCGAGTCCGAGTCTAACACCCTCAAATTAAAGCACTCACAATCTCCATCTAATTAGCAGCACTGGCTGGAGTTTAAGCATTCAGAATTATAGAGTATGGCTCTGTATTCAAATGAAAGAGGGTTTATTTATTTATTACAATAGCATCTGAATTTGCATGGACTGGAGCGATCCAACTGCTGCGCTGTCTCTGCAAATTTAGGACAGATTATTGTATCTGGAGGCTTTGATGTCAGATGATTATCGAGGGAAGGCACTTTTTTTTTTCTTTTCTTTTCTTTTTTTTTTAAATTGCACAATGGATCTGAATAAATTTGAAGAAGCCATGTTCTACCAACGCACAGTCTAAAAATGCTAATAATGCAATAAATATTAATCTATATTTTCCCTGGTTTGCACTTGCCTTCATGCACAAATATGAGATTGAAACATGATTTTAGGTTTGTGGTTTTCATCAAGGGTGCCTGCTGCATCCCGTGTTATTATCGCTCCTTTTCGAATATCTGCAGCAAGCACAGTTTTTTCCACAAAGGCAATTAGAGGCCAGAAACATGAGTATGCATGCAGCAAGAACAGCTCTAGCAGCAGCAGCAGCAGCAGCAGCAGCAGCAAGCCGGCTGAGGAGAACAGGGAGGAAATAGAGAAGGCATGCTGTCCAATCCAAACAGAATATTGATGTATCAATCATATACAGGCTCACACAGCACACACACACCAGCATTCACATCGTATAGATAGAGCATGCACTTGGGAGCATGCATTTCTCAAGGACGAGGAGATGAAAGCATCCTGAAATATGACATTTTGCACACAGCCGGTCAGAGGAAGTGTAACAGCAGCAAACCATAACAATTCTCACGCCTGACCAAAAAAAAAAAAAAAAAAAAAAAAAAAAAAAAAAATAGGACTCATGGCACAACAGTAAAAATCAAAATGCATGCCTGCACTTCCCAACCACAAGACATGGCAGAGAATTGAGTTAGAGGACACAACACTAGAGAGGCAACAATAGAAATCCTGCTCATGATCGCTCGGCTCAAATGTAGGCTTTGAAAGCCCCGCTACTCTCTCTGAGGGGCTGCAATCGTTCCAGCGGAATACTGGAGGGATAGAGGGTAATCCTCAAAGATGTATAACACAGCTGAGAGCTGCCTGATTGACTGTGTATGTGTGAGTGGAAGGGTGTCAGTGTGTGTGCATGTGATGCTCCATGCCTGTGCTATCTCCTAACAAGCCTGCCTCTTCCCTGACTAATCTGGCAAAGATTCCCTCTCATCTGTTACAACACACACCTACACACTCCCTCTCTCCCCCTGCTCTCACTCACACACACACACTCACACACACACACACATACACAGACAGACACGAATAAACTCACAGAGACACTCGCTCTCTTTCCCTTGCGCGCACACACACACACACACACTCACACACACACACAAACACACACACTCACACACACATTTTATCCATCTCTTCCTCTCTTCCCATGCGATGTAGCCTGGCTGAATCCTGAGCCCGAGAAGAAAGACATGGAGAAGGGTATTTACCTGACTGCAATCTGCAGGCTGGCTATCAGGATCGGCTGCAGCTGTGGGGGAGAGAATTAGCAAGCCAGCATAGCGGCGAGCTGCTAGTCTCTTCATCAGCTGATCACTCAGAAGCAGAGCCCAGAAGGGGGGAGAATAAAAGCGCTATGTTTTCATATACAAATCAATGGGCTGGGGGAAAATATAAATGCCATACCCATCTCCTGTCTGCAGCTCTCCGACGTCTTTTTCCTGACTCTGGAAGGCCCCGAGCTTGTCTCCCTCTGCATGTTTTTAATATCGACTGTTGCCAGACGTTTTTTTTTTTTTTTCTTCTCTCTCTTCCTACCCTGCTGTTAAAGTTATCGGGTCCATTTTTTTTTTTTTATATTATTATTTTTTTAATTTCTGCATTGCATTTTTAGAGGGAGCGTGCCATTTCATGTCAACTCATGCAGGGATCTCAGACACAAACATGAGTCCAGCCTGCAGCAGCAACACGGATATTCATGGTTCATGGTGAGGAGCACGTTACCATGTGCAGCCGTCCCCCCAACCCCCAGAATTCCAGCATGGTGATTAATGCATAAATATTGACTCAGGTTACACTTAATTCCTCAGCCAAGACAGCAAGGGGAAAAAAAAAATACCTCTGCAACATTGAGCTGTAACAATTGCAGCAACAACACAAAAAAAAAACAGTGTTTTTGTAGTTTGGACTCATATTCAGACACATCTGGTTTCTGTGAACCAATTAGAGTGTTTTTTTTTCCACCAGCATGTTGTGCAAAATGCTGCTGGAAAACAGCACACAATGTTAGGAGCTCACACCACAGGAAATGAAGGGTACACAAAAAAATAGGATTGAGGTAAAAGATCCAGTTGCATGTTCTTCAAATAAAAGGTCAAACTCATGATGTTGGAGCACCGTCCTTTAGTTTAATGTAGAAACTTGGAAAACTGTAGGACCATGGCTCCTGGGACTCAGTGGAAACAGAGAGAAAAACACGTACATGGCAGGAACAGGCAATCCACTGCGGTACTTTTCATGCCATGCAGCTAAGTCAAGTGTTGGGGGGCCAGGGCCATTTGTCATACTTAACTTTTACAGAGTGTATTTCTCCTACTCTTCCAGCATTACTGTAGCTAGGCTAAGCTGCTTTAAGCAAACATTTTAAATATACTTGTATCAAACACACTGATCTTTTAAACCTAAAGCCTCTGAAAATGTGGTTTCAAATCTCTCTAAACCATTAAATATTATTAAAATTGGCGGGGAAATCCTTAGTTTGTACTTATAAAAAGTTCAACACCAAAAAAAAAAAAAAAAAAATCTCAATCTCAAACTGCTTCCAACTCAACTGTGTCGGTGTGGTTTGATTTTTGGGCCACTTGGGGGCGGCGGAAACAAGTTGTGAACACAACACTTAACATATTATCACCTTTTATTATCACCCCTGGTGAACTTGTAAACAAACAGTTGCCCGTTTACACATCTAGCTGACGCCGAGCAAAGTTAGTATTAGCTTGGTGTTATGTTTCTGGCTACCTGATGAATGTAAAGTTCAGTATTATCGCTCTCTAATGGCTCTGCTCTTAGCTGTGCTGGGAACTTGGTGTACAGGGGTTGTTGAAGCTTTTTTGCTAAACAGTGGTGAGACTGGATCACAACCAGCGCTGAGAGAAGCTATAAAGCTCCATAGAGCTGCTGGATGGAACTGCAGAGAGAGGTGATAACTCTCTGTGGGGTTTTGATCTGTGTTTATTATGAAAATATTGTTTATAGCCACTTTAAGTAAACATTTTCAGGGTATCTGAATGAAACTAAAGGCTCTAAATGTCTGGACCAAATGGCAGTACATCTTATGGTGCTGCAGTTGAATGAGTTCATTCTGAGGCCTCTTCCACACTGAGCCAAAACTTACACTCGCAAACTTCCCTCTCATTAAGTTGCCGTGTCTTTTCAGGATGCCAGAAGAAAACCGTAAATCAGCCAAAGTCTTCATTTCTCAACTTATTTTTTTTTCATTAACATCTGTATGCTGTGATGAATTCTTGTATTATTATGTAAGGATTCACAGCAGGATTCAGTTTCATGACATGACACATTTAAAAATGTCAGTTGCCAACTATGTAACACAAGTGGTCTGTATCAGCTGTATTTGGACATGATTGTGTCTTACAGTGAGAAGAAGCGAAGAACTTTTAAACACACAAAACATACACAAAAAGCTGGACCACTTGCAGGCTTAAAATAATAAATCATTAGGCAGCAAATTAATCATTAGCCAGTAGATGTCATGAACATGCAACGCACTGGAGAGTAGACGGGAGGACTGTGCACACTGAAACCCTGTTTGTTGATGGTACAACTTGGCTCAGTGTGCTGGGTGATAATCTGCATGATATTATGACTACTCATTTCCTTGCATGCGAGCTTCATATGACATTCATTACCGTTTTAAGAAATGAAAAACAAATGGGAGCGCTCCTCTTGTTCTCCTTTCGAATGTGGCTCACATGACAATCCGTTCTAATAAGTTGTAAGGTGTAGCGGAGTCTCTACTGAAATAATAAGAGACTGAATGTGATGTGACTGTATTAGCAGTGAAACAGAGACATCATGTCAGTATTATGTTCTCAAGAACCACTTGCTCAAAACCGCTGTTACCATGGCAACAGCAAATTTTGATGGTGGACCTTGTATATCATTGTGTTTTATTGCTGTTGCTGGGAAATGACTCAGAGTGCTCTCAGCCACGCATGCACAAGCTCGCAGTAATGGAACACAGTGATACGTCGGGGAGGCGGAGGGAGGGAGGGGGTGACAGGGTTGGGGGGTGGGGGGGTGCACCGGGAAGGATGACAACATAATTTTATACATCTATCCTGTCTTTTTATGGAAGCTTTCCATCTCTCTTTCTACACCCAAGCACCACTTTTAAAAAGCAAAAATGTAAATTATGTACACGCAGAAAACAAACGCACAGAAACCATGTGTTTCACTGTCAGATGATAAAACTGAGAGATTGATTCAGAAAAAATAGGCTGTGATTTCTTATAATTTATAGCTTATCAGATATTCATTCACCATCAGTGTCCGTATGTAAAATTAAACAATGACAGTCTCTCAGTTGCAGGGCTGATGCAGAATTGAATGATTGCCCCACAAACCCTCAGCCTGGACTGTACCAGAACTCAGGTTATTCTGTTGTTTAATAGATGATTCACAGCTTATTCAAAGCTTAAATTCAGTTTAAATGTGCAATGGTGCACAAATATGGACATTCCTTATGAAACAGTTAATGAATGTTCAATTAAAAAAAAAAAAATTAACAGACAAGTGAGGAACAGGATGAAACACAGAGGACAATACCTGCTGCGGTGGAAGAAATGGCGAGGTGAGAGGGGCGAGTAATTTCTGTCTCAGAGGAGAAGAGAGAGCTGGGTGTAAAGGGGTGAATCAAACTGGTGTCTGCCAGACTGGAAAATGGGGGAAAGAAGTGTTGATGACCCACTGAAGGTTCAGCAGGCGTTTTTCTCAACTGCTCCAGTTACTTAATAAGAGAGATGTCAGATACATTCATCCAAGAAGCCTGCTGAAATTGAAACCTCTTGAATGGAAAAAAAAAGGCCCCAGAAAAGAGTTTATACATTTATCAAAGACTGTACTTTTTTGGAGGTGTTTTTGCTTCATTTGATTTGTGGCCAGCAGCAGAGAGGCACATACAAAAAAATATATATTTTTAAGTCCCCTTACCCAGCGTAGAAACAGACAACGCTGTTTTTTTTAAGTTTAATTAATTTCCCTTCATGAAATAGATACAATAAATGTGTAACTATAAAATGTGTATTACCTTATCAAACACATACTGTAATTGTAATACACATTCATTTGGGAATTTAAGTTTACAAATAAACTACTAAATATTGATTCAAATCCAATTGAAAGAAATACCTATGATGATAAGAGGGCGTTGGAGTCAGTGATGATTAGTCACTTTATTCACAGAGGAGAAAACATTCGGCTGTCCAGCCTTCATCAATGGCAAACCAATACATCATAATATAGATGCCACTTAAAGGAGTAGTTCAACATTTTGGGAAATTTGTTTATTCCCCTTTTTTTTTGCAGAGAGTTAGATGACATGATCAACAGCACTCTCACGTCTGTCTAAAGCTACAGCCAGCAGACAATTAGCTTAGCTTAGCATAAAGAGTGGAAACAGCTTGTCTGGTAAAAAGAAATCCACCTACCAGCACCTCCAAAGCTCACATTAATAGGTTATATTTCATTTGTTTGGTCTGTACCACAACCAAGCTACCTTCATCTTTAACAGACAGAAAGCTAATAAGCATATTTCCCAAAGTGCTGAAATATTCCTTCACATGTTATCAGCAACAACATATCCCATGAATTTTAGCAAAAGAAGCTCTGCAGCTGTAATTGCATGTTGTTTTAGTTTTGTTTGGAAAAATGACAAAATTAAAATTTGTTTAAAATATTTATCATGCATCATGATTTGTCTAGTAAAGCAGTAGAGATACAGCAAAGTATCAACTTATAAATACAAATACATTACAATAAAAATCTGGAAGTCTTTAATTTACTTTCTCCTATTTGTAGCTATTTATTATCCATTTTTTAAAAATTAATTTACATACTTGAGTTTGATGTTAATGTACTGTATTATTTTTGTATCTTCTTATTCTTGCAGTCATCAAATATTGCAATTATAAATATTATTTACAAAAAGAAAATTAAAATGATTAAAGGACTTTTGACAATTAATATAATTACATTAACTTAAATTTTATGAATACAAACTAGTGCTATACTCTGCCATGCATACATTACCTGCTGAGTTATAATATAATACACACTGTGCCATTATACAGACCATTGGATAATAACTAGTATTCTGTCAACTGGTGAATGATGATGTTAAAGAATCCATCGGACTAACTTGGTAAGTTTGAGCCCCCACCTCTTTTGTTATGGGGGCTTTGATACTGAATCACCTCGTAAATAAGATCCATGAAGAATCCATTCAGGCCTTGGGGTCGTCACATCATTCAAAAATATTTCTAGCGTCGGAGGAAGAGAGAGACTTTCCGCTGTGACGAGCAGCTGCCTGTTGAGACACAAACACAAGGACATACATGATTAAAAAAAAAAGTTAGAAACAACAACCTGAATACACACTTAGTTTCAGTGCTATGAAAATGCCGACCCACATACCCCTGTCTGTCCTTTTGAGAAGTTGGCATGAGCATAAAGGAGCACTGCGATGTCATTATGTCCTGCCTCCAATGCGATGGACAGGGCTGTGCTTTCATCCTGTTAACACACATAATCATACACATTATGACAGTACATATTTAATTATACAGAACTTCTAACCCCGTTGTTTCCCTGACATTTTAATGGAATTTCTTAAAATAAATAAATAAATAAATTGCTGTCTGCTTTCATAATTCAAATAATAAAATATGTGAGAAAGTTTGAGTGTTTCAGCTTCACAGCTTGAAGCCACCAGGCTCACAGAAGCTGCACAGAGTGGCAGCAGTGAGTCACATACACTGTCTGTCAGGGTGGCATCACAGTCCGGCTGCGCCAGCAGTAGTTTTACAATGTCAGCATGGCCATGCTCGCTTGCACACATCAGCGCAGTGGAGCCCTCATCATCCTGGAGATTGACCTCCGCCCCCTGTGCCAGGAGAGCCTGCACCATATCCATTCTGCCATGGCTCACAGCCAGCATCAGAGCGGTCTGACCGGCCTGGACGGCAGACAGCAGGGATCAAAGACAGGAAGCAGGGTTAATGATGCTGAGACGATACATCTCAAATTACAATTAATTTCCCACATAACCTCAGGTCTTTTTGTCAGTGGACAGGTCAGCAGAACATGCAAAAAATGTGACAGCATACAATTCAACATTTATGGAGTTTCCAATGATAAATTAATACTGAATGAATGAATATTTAATTGGATTTAAAATAAACCTTTCTCCACTTAGTAAGAAATTAACAACTTTTGAGTAATGTATAAGGAAATTATGGATTTAGAAAATAGTGTTACCAAAAATACAAAAAGTACTTAGATAGCATATCCAGTATTTCCATAAAAACTGCATATTTTCTATTCTAGGTTTATGTCCGAGGCCAAATTCAGTCCTGCATGAAATAATTTTCAGTAATAGCCACGCTTTGAATTGAATGGTTGTGAGTGAGTCTGAGAGCTGCAGTAAATATGAATTTTATCATTTAAACATGAACTTTAAAATGATAGAAAATGTACAAAATAAGCAAAAAAAAAAAAAAAAATGATGCAATAATGACAACTGACTAACTGGCTCCTGATAGGCCCACAGGTTTTACCAATTTTTCACTTTTACCTTTCGACTAACCTGACATTCACACACAAGATCTGAGCTACACAATTAGTACATGTACATTTACTCGTCAGACACTATTACCCAAAATTATTTACAAGTGAGGGACATTAATCCAAAAGAAAAAAATATAGTATATATATAGTAGAGTATATATGAAACAATCAAAACCTTTGAGACACCATAGTGAAACAAACTGTCAACAGGACATTACATCCACTAGCATTACCTGAGAACAGACTGACTCACCTGGCTGGCCTTTGCATTGACATCTCCTTTTGTGAAGAGCTGCACCACAACTCTCATGTCCTCTGGAGTTTCCACAGCTGCAAGTGCAGCCAGCATGATGGGTGTGTAGCCTGCTTTGTTCTGTTGATTCACGTTACACACCTCTGTGTGGTGGTCAGTCAGCGGAAAAAAAAGATGCACAAGAAAAAAAAAAAGGTCTACAATTACTTATTGAAGGTTGCAAACTCTTTTTAGCTACACTGACTGTACCAAGTTTACTACTGAAAAATAAAACGGCTCTACATAAAAGGTCCGTCATAAAAAGAGGTGTAGACTCATAGACATGGAAAACATGTCAGTACTCTCAAAATCCGTGCTTGAACTGCTCAGCAGCAATGATGCAAACACATTTCAGACTTGGACATCAAAGTGTTCTCAAATACCTATGGTTTCTTTGCTGTGCAATACAATTAAGAGTTCTCAAAGGCAAGCACTTTGAGAGTGCTGAAATTTCAGCTGCTAAAACACTCACTCAGTGCATTATGTGAAGCATCACACTACCCTGACACACTATCACACAGGGTCCATTTTCCTTATTTTCAGATACAGAATAAATGGAGGTTTCAGATGAAAAAGTAACACTTCTTGAGAGACTTCAGTGATGCAAAACCTTAAAATGTGTACTTTTGCTTATTATAAGTCTCTGTTCATCTAGCCTTAGAGATGTAAAGAGGTAAGCTCACTTCTGAAAACTCTAGCAAGGCTTTTAGATGAGAGTAAGACAGAGTACATATGTCCATCATTACACCTATTCAGTGTTTGCCAGTCCATTTTATATTGATTTAAGCCTCTGAATTGACTGGCCCTGAAGTATATCAATGAACTTTTGTTCCCTTTCAAACCTATCCACAGCTGGAGAAAAAGGTTGGAACAGTTCTTCATGATTTTGAAGGCTGATTTCTAAAGTAAATCTTCATTTCAAGTTGGAATAGTGCATAAAGAGGCACTGCTGTTGCACAAGTACTTGATGATCAATACAGTAATGCAGTCTAATTTGTCACCCGTTATGCAAAACTGGTTATGCAAAAGTAAAAAAATGTGTTCTATTCATTCTGTTTTTCATACAAGAAGACAGGGTTTCATTTTAGCAATATCTTTTTATTTGCTGTTATATTGTATATCATGAGTTCAAACTGTGCAGTAATGTCAGATAATGATTTCTACTGAACTGCTGATTGTCAATTGTCTGTGAAAGTAGTTTAAAATGAATGCTCTTGGGTGAAGCCACAGCAATAAGATATTAATGAAATAAGATATCTACACGTCAGATTCAGTTAGGACCTCATGATACACAGGAAAAGTCACTAATTTTTTGCTGATTTGCCCCCTAGTGGTTATTGGGAAGCATAGTAATGTTGACAGATAACACATTGAACCAGAGAATTCACTGGCCTCTGTGCAGTCCTGCTCAATCGTTCAGGATGCGTCACTTCTAAAAAAAAAAAAAAAAAAAAAAAAAAAAAAAAAAAAAACTGTGTCTGTGCTTCTTTCTCTGCCATTTATTGTTGTGTTATTCTATTCAAACGCAAAGTTATTGTAGCACAGGGTTAAAGAGTACCAGCAGGATAAGTCTCCTGTAACCTTTTTTTAGCCGTGCTTTAAGTGCAAACAGCAGAGAAAAATAAAGTCTCACTCCTACATAAAAGAAAAAGTAAAGTTAGAATACACAATGACCTCTAGTTGCCCTGTGAGTATCACTGTACCTGCATCAAGCAATTTCTTGACAATGCCAAAGTTGGAGTGTGACACGCTGTAGTGCAGAGCTGTGTTTCCATTGCCGTCAGCCATATTAGCAACGTGTTGCAATACTGATGGTGAAATGACCCGAAACGTTGACAAGTAGTCGTCCACGGTGTCAGGAGCTGCTGACTTGTGGCTGGACACAGAGAACCACTCCTGCTGGACTGTTTGTAGACAGTCATGCTGCAAGGGACAAAAGAATAATAATAATAAAAAATAAAAAAAAACTCAGGTATGTGTAAAAAAACAAAAAAACAAAAACAAACTAATGCATCCTCATGAATGCCATTCAAGTCTCCATAATTCACAGTGTACAGAACAATTTTTGCTCCGAAATAGATAGGTACATCTTGTAATTACAGGGATGTGACTGAAAGAACACAGACAAAGAGCATAATAAAGCAACAACTCACTATAAAAATCTCCAAAACAACATCATAAAAGAAGAGACTCAGGAATCTGTCTTCATTTAATCTGCAAAAGCTTTGTAGTATATTGAGTGTATTTTCTTTAAGTATTTCAAATTTCATTATGGGATCTATCTTGATTTTCCTTTTCAATATACTTCTTCTATTGATCTCCGTGTCTCTGTATCTGATTACCCAATTACTGCGAATGAGAAGAGTCTCTTTCACTAAGAAATATTATAATTTCTAAGTTCAGGAAAAATGCCACGGCAGAAAATTACAGAGTGACACACCCCTTTGCTTTTTTGTGTCCAATGCCAAAGTAATTTCTTTCTTAATGACATACTTGAACACACCCTGTCCAGGCATCTCCCCACATACCATTAAACTTGCACACGGACACACATACACACACACATACATATATATATATATATATATATACACACACACACCTTCAATGGCTCTCACAGTGAATATGGTGAACAAAACATACCAATTCCCTGCTGGATAAAGCTGTCTCATCACTCAGGTGCATCTTTAAGGCTTGACAGGCAGAGATAATCTTTGCACTTAACTTACACCTAAAAGAAACAACAGTAAATAAATTACAGAGTGCAAATTCAGACTTAGGAGGACGACTCAAAAGTCAGACTCACACCGTAAAATATCAGGACTAATGTGGTGAGGCTTTTTAATGCAGAAATCTTATTCAACTGGGAGATTATTTGGCTTAAAAACCCTTTAGACTCCTACATTACCTCTGTTGTGTGTGTGATTTTGCAGACCCTTTCGATGCCTTGTTGGAGCCACCTTTGCTCTTTCTTGCTTGCGTTCCACCTTGAGCTGCTTCCCTAAATTTTTTGTTTCCTCTCTTTTCCGCTTCCTCAGAGTTAACCCTCTCACCGACAGAGAGCTCGTAAGATGGCATGGGGTCAAGTCTAAGGACAATAAACAACAATGAAAAGTGCAGTGTTTAGCAGTAAATTATTAGTTTAGACGTTGGATGCTTACCCCGTTGTCACCCTCATAAACTTCATGCTCTTCCTGTTGCTGCTACAGCCTTGGTCACCGTTCTGTTTCTTCATCACAGACCGCAGCACAACAGAATTCGCTGATCTGTCTAGAAACAATGATGGAGCAAACGCCTCTGAATTTTTAACAAACCCAACACTTGACTTCTGCAGTGTATTTTATTAAATGCAAAACATACAGAATAGCAGATACAAACCCACTTGATTAATCTTGGCAGGACTTAGTGCGGATATATTCATGATGCTTTATATATTCTTACAAATCTGAAGATCTCATTTTTAAAAACAGAAAGTGTTCTGACACCAGATCCTCCTACGAAGCAATTCAATTTTAGACTCAAGGCCACAAACTGCTATGTGGTATGAGATGCCTTCCAAAACCAGATATCATTCCAAACATTGCAAGTGTATCCCTCAGAAAGTCAAACTTGCCAAGCCAAAGGCAGCCACTTCCTCTAGACCTAACACAAGTTTAAACTGGGCCTCAGGAGTGGTCTGGAAAATGAATATTTTTAAACTACTTTTGCACAGACGGTATCTCTTCTTATCCACCTCACGTTTAGAGCGTTAGAACATTATTGTTTAGGGTCATAACACATTAACACACGCACACGTTTTACCTTGCAGAGCTGAGGACGCTTGTTGTTCCAACATTTGTATCATTCTTTTCACCTCAGATTCATTTCCACCCTGTTGGCACATTCCTGGGTTTGTTTTGTCACATTTAGAAGAGTCGACTGAAAGCTGAGATGGAGACTGAAACTCTCTGCTGACTGTGGCAAAGACAGAGGACATTAGTGCATTTTTTTTTTTTTTTTTGGGAATGGTACCAACATGACATAACAGATATTACTTACAATATATTACATGATAACAATATACCATTAAAAAGGTGCCTTTTGACCACTAGTGGCACTATGGAGGAAAGTTAGTGATGATTGGGTCCCCATTTTGTTTGCAACCACAGGGATGTCCTGATACACTGTCCTGCTTGTGTTTAGCAAGCTGTATTGGGTAACTTGGTTTCATGCTGTTCCACTGAAGGAGCATTAGTCGAACTATGATGCCAAGAACTGTAGCATTGTACCAGCAAACAAAGGGAAAACGTAGAGTGATAGCCAATGTAAACTTGCATGTTATTGGCTTCCAAACTGCTCTTTAAAAAAAAAAAAAAAAAAATCCAAAGGGTACCTTTATAACTAACTTAATCCATACAGTACCTGGTGGCTGAGAACCTAAACGATGGACTTCTGTTCCTCCTTGTGCTGCAGCTTTGTTACTGTAGGGCATCTTAGAGCTGTCATTTCCTCGACTGCTGTGGTGCTTAGTGCAGTCCTCTGTAAGCAGGTCCCCGTGCTCCCCTAGGAGCTTCTGCATTTTCTCTATGTAATGGTTAAGCTCAGGGTCCCACTGGGACTGTGCAGAGTGGTGGAAACTCTGGCCAGGTGTGCTGGTTGGAACCGACAAATCTCGTATCCTCCCCTCCCCTACACCGATACTTCTTGTCTTGTTGGGGTCAGGTAGGTGGGACGGTCCAGAGGCCATGTTACGAGTTTTCAGTCCAACCAGGAAATTCTCATTGATGCTTGTGAACCCAACACCAGTGTCTCGGGTTACCTTGGCAATTGTCCCTGGTGTTTGATTTAAGGCATTTCCTTTCAGATTTGTAGTTCCTACACCGATCGTTCGGGTCTCTGGGGTGCATTTGATGTCTCTGACCCTGTTCCCCACAGACACAGTCCTAGTAACAGTTTGAGTGGTGTTGGTGTGCTTGTCCTGGGTACTGAGGAGAGTATTAGTGCTGGAGTCTGTGTTGAAGGCATCTCTGGTGTTAGTAAAGCGAGACACTGAGCTTGATACAGTGTTGGTACGCTGTGAAGCTGTCTGGGGTGACGCCATGATTCCCAGATCAACTCCTCTGATTGGATCTGTGGTCATACCTTGAGAAACCAGATCCTTTGGTTCAGAGATGATCACATCAACAGAACAGTCGCCACAAGCCACTGAATGATACTTCGTCTTTCCTTTCTTAGATCCCAGATTCTCCACTGGTACCTCTGTGTTGGTTTCTGCATCACATAACGTTATCACCGTCCCAACTCCTAGTGTGTTTGTAAAAACTTGGATTCCCACGCCCTTTTCCCTGGTCTCAACTCGCTCTCTGACCTCCCAGTGGCTTATGGGTAAATCTGGTCCTGTGCAAACATTCTTCAGCTCAGGCCCACGACAAGATACTCCAACAGTCTTCACCTCTGTTGCCTCCCCTGTGCTGGCATCCTGGACCTCTGTGTGATTACCCACTCCCTGGCTTGTGGTGTGAGGCCTCGCTTCAATGCCTGTGCTCGCAGTGGATGGTCTAGCAAGAGATGCTTTGTCAGCTCGGTTCCTAGCTCCTGCAGCCTGAAGCTCCAGTTTGAGACGGCTCATCTCTGTCTGGAGGGCTGATTCTTTTAATTCTGCTTCCAAGTGAGAAATTCTCTCCTTCAGGGCACCAATTATTAGTTGTTGGGCATCAAGCTCTGCTTCCCGATCTGTGTAAATTCCAAGATTAACTTCAGACACCTCTGTTGCAACGGATCTTGTTTCTACCTGATCAGTGTGCACATATTTGTTTTCTTTTGTGGGTTTAAACGAGATGATATCTTCATCAATTCCAACTGTGACTGACTTGATAACCTTGTCATGGATAGGGCTATGGCTTTTTCCATGCCATGCTTGCAAATGTCTGCCCTTGATGGTTCTTTCCAATGCCTGCATCTCTTCAGTCAGTTTCCTGAATTCCCTGACGTCTGTGGGGTCACTCTGCACTATGCTCTTCAGTTCCTCCTCAGTATTCACCTTGTTCTCAATATCAGACCGTTCCATGCTATGAGCTCTCCCCCAGATCATATCATTCATTTCCTCGTTGTCACTCTGGGTCTTGAGCTGAGAGACAAGTTGCCTCTTTTCCTCCTGAAGTACTGAGATTTTTACCTGAAGAACAGGAATGATTTTCACCTGCTCCTCCAGCTCCTTCAGCCTTTGCAGAGCTACCACCATCTGATCACGGACATGCTGCAGGTGCATGGGGCCGAGACCTGTAACTGGAGTGCTTCTACCAGAGCTCTGCGGGCTCGATCTCAGGCACCCTGTGCTGCCTCTACTGCCCAGGGACGAGCTAAGGGGGGCATGCATATCACCCCCTGTGCCACTAGGCTTGTTCCCATTGTTGTTCTGATTATATGCACCCAGGCCAGTGAACGGGGAGACTGACCCAGGGGAGCTTACCCCCCCAAAGCTGGCCAGTCGTCGACGAGGGTGGGGTTGAGGTGGAGGCTGGCTGGTCACCTCCTGCTCCAAGTGCTTATGGGTCTCCATCATGTTCTTTTCCACCACGGGGCTTTGTCTTTGTAAAGCAAGACATCTTACAGCAGGCTGAGGCTTTGACTCAGTAAGTATCTGTGACATCGCCTTGCCCTCATTCCTTGAGAGCTTGTTATCCAAGGATGAACCATGTGGTGGAGGAAGTGGTGGTCGACCTCTGGTTGTCGAAGACATGCCCAGTAGTCTTGTGTCATCAGTGCTAGATGATGACAGGGATTCTTCAGAACGCCACTGGCTGGGTGAAATACCTCTCTGTGTTTTTTCTGCATTATTGATGGCCGCTCTGGGCCTCCTCTTAAGGCTTAGCCGCTTAATGGTGGTGCCGTTTTGGAAATTGTCCACACACTTGAGGTAGTCTGCGTCTGACTGATAACTGTAGTCGATCCCAAGGTAATTAGGAAGATACACTTCAGTGATTTGACCTAGTAGACCAAAAGTGGAATAATAACAATTACTGTTGCATGGTAAAAAAAATTGTACAAACAGTGCAAAAATATTCTGATTGCATGTGATAAACAAACATAGGTAAAGAAAATCTCCTATATATTAAGAGTTTCAGTTTAAAACTACCTATAAAATTAGACATTAAATTTACACTATTTATATTGAAAATCTAAAGTGCTCTTAATTCTTCATGTATATGCAAAAACTACAATATGCTATGGAATATACAGTCTCTAAGCCTTATATTGCTTTATACTATACACTTTCTATCCTCTCAGTTTCTTTTTTCTCTCCTTACCTCAGTGTTATTCGTTCATCAGCAACCATTTCTATTCACATCTTCTTTTCGTCTGTCACCTCAAAATGTTTTTGACTATAATCTGAGTCTGTCCGAGTCTGTCCCACAAGAAGAGGAGGGACAGAGGAGGATTTACCAATCGTGTAGACTCTGTTTTCAGGAGTCACTTCTCTCCAAATGGTATGTCTCTCTACATAGACTGAACCCACTCTATAATTACTGTGCAACTCTCCCTCTAAATGTCCAACCATACTCTTGGCAAGTTTTTCTCACCCACAGACCATCCTCCAAGTATTTCAGCCAGTGAATAAACAAAAGTAGCACAAATATTTTACATTCACCAAATACTTGACACAATACAAATTGTAATTCATTAAACAAGTATAACTGTACTTGTACGGTAAATGTCCAACACTCAGTTAGGTTTTTTTTTAAACCATTCACTATAACTGTTATAAACCAAGAGGTAGAATACATTTTGTGAATTAAACATACAGAAATGTACAATCATGCACAAATTATTAAAAATGATAGAATTTAAATTATTAGCATACTGATAGTAATAGTTACCTGACACATTTCCCACGATGTAACTGCCTTGAGCCATGAATATGTTTCAGAAGGAATCAATAATGGAGCATCCAGTTAGGATAAATCTGAATAGATCTGGAAATAAAAGAAAAATGGTGAAGGTTAAAGATGCTTCAGATCTTTTTATCATTAGCTCTTACATGCAAGGTCCTACTGCATCAGTCCCTCTCTCTTACCTGCCCCCTGGATCAGCAGTCAATAATAACAAACCTAACAATGCTTACATAAAGGAAATGCTATACCAGGCCATGACATATTATAGTCAATTCTGCAAAGTGCACAAAAGTGACTCACCACATTGCACTGCCATATCACTTTCTCATCAGTAAGCATCTTCTGCTCTCAGCATGTGGAGGTTTTGTGGCCTGTGTGCAAGTAATGTACAGTGGCCCAGTTCTGTCAGTCTCTTATTTAGCACTTATAAAGAATCCCCCCTGTAAAAAAAAGCTAGTTACATGATGTTTATTATGGATAAAATAATTACATGAGCTAGATAAGACTGTAAAATAATAGCCACACACAGATCACTAATAATATGTTGGAGATCTGTTTACTATGCAGCATGACCTATGGACTATGTAACATTTAGTGTAAGTTTTACATGTGCATCTGCAAGAAAATATTTGATGTATATAAAAGAAATTCACATTAAAAATAAGGCATCAATCAGTCTCCACACTGACACCTAAAGGCACTTACTTTATTTTTATCTGGATTCTGTGCGAACAAGTGACATTAAGCCTCTGGCAATAAATCTAATAAGTTTCACAAGCTGTCTTTGGAGTCAGCCACAGTGAACCTAAGTACTATTTCTGCTGCTCTCAAGATGAATGTTAAAAAGACTTGGGGAGAAACACAACATAGGAGAGAAGAGTCAAGTTTGCATTTAAGGGACAGAAGAAATGCATGAAAAACAGAATCTGGAACTAA
Source organism: Seriola dumerili (assembly GCF_002260705.1). Classification (NCBI taxonomy): domain Eukaryota; kingdom Metazoa; phylum Chordata; class Actinopteri; order Carangiformes; family Carangidae; genus Seriola; species Seriola dumerili. Next base: position 46,972 of record NW_019182193.1, read on the forward strand.
CAATGAAAGTTCGAATGAGTTAGACAAGGATTAAAAAATTTGATTTAAATACCGAATAACGTGGTACCGCTTACATAAATGCCATTATTTAAATGTATTTTAGATACAGAGCATCTTTTCTATACACAAAGCAACTCGCATATCCTCTTTCATTCGTCCAATGATTCATTCACTAACTTACACAGTAGTGACTGACCTGCAGGGGCACTGCATGTGTTCTCCCTAATGCATACCCATGTAAGTTTGGCACATAGTCAAATACCCAGCTGACATTTTCTGTTTCTTGATAATAAGCTCAGTGCCACTACTGACTAAAATAGGAAGAGGTATTGAATTAATGTGGTACTTATTTCTTTTAAAATAAATAGAGTATAATATGTATCCTTGCTGTTCATCTCAAAGGTTTATTAGACTTCTAGTACAGATTTCAGCAACATTACCTGTTCAAATAGCCTGGCACAGAACAAGGCTCACTGCTGTTATAAGACCATATTTAATGGGATTTACTTCAGCCTGATTTTTATTTTTATTATCTATAATAAATTAATTAAAAAACACTAAACTTCAGCTTTTATCAGGGGGCAAAATAACTTTATTGGAGGGCTGGATTTGGCCAACAAGCTACTATATATGTGACTATCACTGGCCCATAATTCCATACTGGATGTATTTTACTAAGGCTTTAACGTTCTGGAAAATACTATTTAAGTTAGGCAGCTAAAATTCCTACTTAACTCCTGCAAACTGTTACACAATGGGTTGTGATCATTTAAGGTCCAATATTGAAGAAAGTGAGACTTCCATGCCATTATTGACTGTGATAGAAATACTGTGAAACTATCAAAGTGCTCAGTCCATGGAGAAATACACATAGCTCGTATTCAGAAACTGTACCTCAAGCACAAATATATCTTCTGCTGGATATCAAAGCTTCAAATGAAACACCAGAAAAGTAGAAAATATGGGACCTTTAAGAGAATCTCTTACCAATGTAAGTCTGTACCTGTGGTTCCTAATTTGGGAGTCATAAGGTAAGTCTAAATGTTCACAAAATGACTACCAGTATAGGTAAGAAAGATTTTTTTTCCAGACTTACTTCTAACGTTTGCGTTTTTTTCTTCTGAATTGCTAGATTTTGACTCAAAATAAATATGAAAATAATAGGAGCTGATCTTAACTAGCAAATACATGCCACTGGTGACAAGGGGTCCCAGGTAGACATTGTCTAAATGGGTCTCAAGCTGGAATTAATTTGCAGGAGTTTTGGGAATTCTCATTATCATTTAGCTTTTAAGATGAAATTAATCAAAGAATTGCTCTCATTTGTAACCACAATCACTAAAACGCTGCACTGTGTGTTGTTTAATTTGACATAAGTGCAAAATGCGTCATATAAAAAGGGACACACATTAGCATGCAACATTTACACCACTTACCCTCCATCAACAGCAGCACGGCTGGATGTTGCCTCAGCCTGACGCCTTGTGGCCACGCTGAGAGAACACAATTAAATTTAAACTATGACTCTATAATATAATATAATACTGTTGCAGAGCTCTCACTTGACTTCTTCCTATGGTGACCAAAACGTTTTGTTTTTTCTGCTTTAAAATTGAGCTTAAGTCAGTCCGCATCCACCTGTTAGCTAGCTAGTCACTCACCTGTGCAGGAGGAGAAGTGGACACCTACAAAATGTTCGGTGATGTACAGGTTAAAAATAATGTCTCACAGTCGCCTTAACAATCGACAAATGTCGAACAGCAACCTCTCGATATTAAAACGATGGCAAATTCATCTTTCTTACTTTTTAAACCTTTGTTTAAAACTGTGAAACGCCACTCCTGTGAAGAAAGAAGTTTTCACTCTCCAGGAGCAGGGCGGCTACTGCGCGTGCGCTGAGAGCTATCAACATGTAGCCTACAGCAGGTGCTCATGGTCAGGTGATAAATGGTCCCTAGTGAAATATTGATGATGTCTTTTCTTCTGTTAAATGGATTACACAGCATTAAGACTACTTGATTTTTTCCCCCTATATTGTCTCTGAAGCTTTCATACAACTTTCTGCAGGACTAGCCAACATCAAATATTATATTTTAATGACCTTTTATAGAAAATATGTTATTTTTTGAATGCAGTTTTCTCAACACAAACTTAAATATAGCTATGACAGTTTTCCAATGATACTCTCTAAATTCACATTTTCCTTCAGTGACATAATAGAGAGAGATAATTGAAGTTACTCTTTTCTAAAGCCGAATATTTTATTTATTTATTTATTTATTAATCATTTTATATTGTTTATATTTGCAGGATGTTACTGGACCCGAGCTGCTTTGATGCTGCTGAAATCTTAAGGGCAGTACAAAGTAACTGCATTGTTACAGTTACAGCCTCAACAGCAGAATCAACAGTAGGAAGTGACATGCGCCTTAGAATTAAATCTTTGCCCAGACTTCATTTATATTCCACAGCATGTAAGCTGCACAGTGACATCATGTGGACACGGTAGAGAAATACATTTTACGCTTCACACAAGGTCAGCAATATCGAAGTTGTTCCTTTAGAGTAAGAGTGGCAGTCCCAGTGGAACAAAAAGGCTCATGTTAGTGTAACTTATTCATTTTGTATGTGTAGCAAAGGATCCATCCAACCAAAATCTGTCTGTAATTGTTGTAGCTCTCTTGTGCTGGTCTGCAAGTATGCAGGTAGCCGTCACACATGACCTCATAGCGCTCTCTATTATCATGCCTGGTATCTTAAGGTCAAAGTTCAACTTATGTTGTAAGTCCACTAACACCATGAACCATGTGAGGTCCTTTCCATGTTTGTGTCGTGGACAGAGACAGTCATAAACTAATAATTATATGCAGACAACATTCAACACTGCTCCCTCTATATGTGGCTGATTATTACTTCACAAATACTGTTTTATCAGCACATGTGAAATTAAAGGTGTTATATAAGAACAAGCAGGGTAGACAAGGACAATGAGTCCCATGACTTGAACTTTACACTTCTTGGATCATGCAGAGAAGGCATGATTTTAAGCAGTGTGTGTAGTGTGTCCACAGAAATGCTGAGACCAGTACAAGCTGTGCATCAATTTATTAATATAAATAAATAATAAATAAGATTGTAAGTGAGGGGGAAAAGGAGAAAATGTTTTGGTAACTGTATATTTTGGCATAAAGCATGTCATAAATTGTTTTGCACTTTGAACTAAACAACTGATGCTCATCTGTTCAAAAACAATAGGACGCATATAGTACTTGTTGATCTGATATAAGGAATCAGACTGCGCACACACTATGTCAACTGTGTTGAGACTAAGTGCCGTTTCAACTGTAACATCAAACTATTTTGATTAATAAAGTAATTTGCATGCTTACAGCTTACATTTAGTGTAACTTTTAAGTTCTGACTGAAAAAAAACACATAATCTCAAATCAGAGTGTGGAGCAACTGATTCAGGTTGGAGCCTTTGTGACGTTAACACAAAAAATGTCCACTATCTTTGAACTTTGGTCTTTTAAACCCATAGTTACAGAAGTGATCAAATCATTCCCTGACTAGGAAAAAAGGACACCTGTGATTGGTTGGAAGAGTTGCACACCCCTGTCCCTTCCCCTATCTCAGTTCTAGAGGCTACTTTTTAACTTTGGGTCAATGCTCTCCTATTTCACTTTAGGCATTAGGTCCCAGTCCCAGTCCCACACCTGACAGCAAAATGTCTGACAAAGGATCCTTCGATACCAACGTGCTGACCCTCACCAGGTTTGTTCTGGAGGAGGGCAGGAAGGCACAAGGGACAGGTGAGCTGACTAACCTGCTCAACTCCATCTGCACTGCTGTCAAAGCCATTTCCACTGCTGTCAGGAAGGCTGGGATCGCTAACCTGTGAGTAATATTTCCTTTTTCATTTTCTGTACTCCAGGGTGGGGAAAATAACAAAGCCATGCATCTGAACATGAAGGTGAATAGGATTAAAGAGGGGGGTAAAACTACAGTATGCACCCAATTAAACTTTTACGAATCAATCAAGGTTATTATTGTTTAATGATTTCCATTTTAACATTACTTTTACTATGTTTTTCTTTCATTTAAATGTGTGCTAAATAGGAATTGACATCTGGGTTTAGTGATAGTTTTAGTTGCATGCAGCATGGCATGAGAATCAGTAAGCAGTTTTAACTTAGCCCCTGGCCAAAGGTAAAGACTGCACATGTTGTGCACAATGCCCCAGGTCAGAGGTCAAGAAGATAATGGGCTTGTCATACGTTTCTCACAATGTGGAAATAAATTATTAAAATGGCACTTAACAAAACAAATATATGTGAATTATCACATTTCCTTAACTGTGTTTTAGAGTTGCATAAAAATGGATAGCTTTTATTTATGCCTTGAAAACTTCAGTATGCTCATTTTTCCTTTCTTAAAAAGATATGGCATCGCTGGAAGCACCAACGTGACAGGGGACCAGGTGAAGAAGCTTGATGTCCTGTCCAACGACCTGGTCATCAACATGCTCAAGTCTTCCTTCTCCTCCTGCATGCTTGTGTCAGAGGAAGACGAGAGGGCCCTCATTGTGGAACCAGACAAGAGAGTATGTGCATCTGTGCAGTGTAAGCCTGTATGGCTGTGTGAATATGTGCCATTTCTCTTTATTTGATAGGTTAAGTTTTTTTTAGCATTACTGCGACACTGATCAAATTATTTTTCTCAACTGACAGGGAAAATACATTGTGTGCTTTGATCCTCTGGATGGTTCCTCAAACATTGACTGTCTGGTCTCTATTGGAACAATTTTTGCCATCTACAAAAAGGTTGGTAGCTATGATCCTGCATGCTGGTTCCAAACACAATAAAGTTTTTACATCATTGCATTGACCGGTTTGCTAACAGCCTTTCCCTGTTGTGATATTTTTCCACATATTTGTCCCATAGACCACAGATGACGAGCCATCTGAGAAGGATGCTTTGCAGCCTGGAAGAAACATTGTTGCTGCTGGTTATGCTCTGTATGGAAGTGCCACCATGATGGTCCTCTCCACTGGTCAGGGCGTCAACTGCTTCATGCTTGACCCTGTAAGATGGCATTAAAACTATTATATCATATTGTCTCTTTGTTGCTGTGATTCTTTTTCTGCAGATAATACCATCGTGTGTTCGACCGCATCATAATAATCTGATAATCTGACACTTCTTTGCAGGCGATCGGTGAGTTCATCTTGGTGGATCGAGATGTGAAGATTAAGAAAAAGGGAAAAATCTACAGTTTGAATGAAGGATATGCGCAGCACTTTTACCCAGATGTGACAGAGTACCTGCAAAAGAAGAAATACCCGGAGGTAATGGCAATAAGTGAACTGTTATAGTCACTGTGCTTTTAAACATCATTACATAAGAAAAGCTGGCTACCCAACTGGCCAGTGACCAGTGTTATTATTATATTGTGTACATGAATACAAAATATTTTCCTTCCGAATATTGTAAAAATGACTTCACAACATTTGTGTTTCTAGGATGGTTCTGCTCCATATGGCAGTCGCTATGTTGGTTCAATGGTAGCTGATGTTCACCGTACTTTGGTGTATGGAGGAATCTTTTTATATCCTGCTAATGTCAAGAGTCCTAAGGGCAAGGTGAGCAGATGGACAAAAAAAGTTTTTAATTAATTCATATTTTCAGATAATCTGTGTTAAATTGTTGTAAAATGCACATATAAGTCATTTGTCATGTACCTTCACACCGAGTCACTCGTCTCTCTGCTTCTTGCCTTTCAGCTGAGGCTGCTGTATGAGTGCAACCCCATGGCCTTCATCATGGAGCAGGCAGGAGGCATGGCCACGACAGGATCCATGAATGTTCTGGACATCCAGCCCACCACTATCCACCAGCGAGTCCCTGTGGTCCTTGGATCCCCTGATGATGTACAAGAATATCTTTCCATCTACAAGAAGCATAACAAATGAGGTACTCAGATCTGCTAAAACTTACTCAAGACAGTTTTTAAGTAATCATTGACTGCCAAACTCTCTGGGAAAATAAATTAGGCCCCCCCCCTCCCCAGTCTCTTTGAATACAGCAGGTCAAGTCTGGTGTTGAGCAGAACTAACACAATCAAGAGACTCTATCGGGACGTTTTCTACTCATTCCCTCAGCTGCACTGATGAAGGAACCATGAGCTTCACTGGACCCACGAACTCCACCTCACACTGTGCCACTTCCAGCTCATTGCTGTGTGTTTTATTTGAAGGGACTGTAACCCTGTATTTTTTTTAAATAAAGACAAGTGAAAAGATGCTCATTTTCTTCACTGAGCTGCAAAAGTCTAGTATGCATGTGTGGGTTGAGGATGTTGCTGCGTCTCTGGTAATATTGCAAATTGGACACATTGCATGGCATTGCGTAACTATACTTTTATTCCCACCCAAAATCCCCTTTTTCGTCACAACCACACATTCACTGTATAAAATTTCATCTAGAAATTGAAAAAAGGTAATTTCATTGACCATCTGCTCAAATTGTGTTTGAAAGCAGCAAGTCCAGTTAAATCACTTTATGGTGAGGTATAACAGGATGTTTACACATATTACACACATTCTCTCCTGGAAGATGCTATGTACAACCTTAATGTGATCTATTGGCCACTGAGCCGATTCATACTTTACTCAAGGGCACCTATATGTCTGCTCATTTACTTTCCTCACTCTGCCAGCCTGGAAATCAAATCAACTTGCTTCTTTATGGACCTAGAGTTTTCCAAAATTTAATCACTTTGTTGGTCCTATTTCAAGGGCGTATGTTTGCATATGCAGAATTGTCCCTACCAATATTTGAATGAACTTGTTCGCACTATGTTTGGCGTGAGGTCATATAAGATCATTCCGATGTGGGCCCAGTTCTAGGCATGGGCATGGGGGGCAATGCCCCATCAAATTGGTAATGGTATTTTCTTCCACCCACAACCAATAAAATAAATTAATTTAAAAATACACTACTTTGCCTTCAGGGCTGCTGCCTGTCTGTGGTCTGTAGTCTCCAATCTGTGGTCTGGAGCAATGTCCCGCACACAGCACGATCTGATTGGTTACACGTCACGAGTAATACTCTATCACGCTGAAGCCTGCTGTGTACACAGATGGGCACAGATGAGAGAAGCTCCGGTTAACAAACAAAGTTGTGTGTTGGAGGTAAGACAGCATACATCACTGAAGTTTTAATAAACATCACAATCTTCTACACTGAGGTTACAACAACGCCACACTCCGATGAACAAGTTCACCTGTTGGCTCAAGAAACACCGAGCTAAAGAGAGAGAGGGAGAGGGACAGAAGCTAGCGCTAACTGCTAAGCTAAAGTAACTAGCACACCTGACTAGCATGTAAACAACAGCTGAATTAGTGAAAGTCGCTAAAAGGAGCAGAGAGCTGAGAGTGCTGGAGCAGAACTAGTGTAAGTTTAATTGTACAGCAGGTAGTTAGACACTGTGAAGAAGAAAACAAGAACATTCACTGTGTTCAGACAAAGCAGCAGTAAACGTTACCATTAACAGAAACTCCAGAGACTGGCCATGAGACACTACTCTGACGTCATCACGTCAACGGTCAGAAGCTACTGTAAACTACTGTGTCAAAATGTTCTCAGATAAAATACGAAGTGAGTCAGTTAAAATTGCTCTGAGTAAATGTGTTACATTTTAAAACGGGAGGGGTAAAACTTGTTATATGGTGATGATAATAATAATAATAATACATGATAAAACTGTTAAATTAAAGAGCATCTTTAGGCTGCCAGGTGTACCAGTTCACAGGTGAGGACAGCACCGAAATCAACCAATTAATTCCAGTCATACTCTTTGCAGCTGGTGCATACAACCGATAATTACTAATATACACTCAGTTGTCCGTTTATTAGGAACATCTAGATAAAACTGAGTCTAAAACAACAGTCCTGCTGTAAATCCTCCTTCATGAAGGTTTTACTGTTCAGTATTTATTAAATCCGTTTTAGACAGTTGTTGATTCAACTGTATGATAATTTTTGAGGATGTAGCGTTTGGAGCTGTATTGCATTAGGTGTTTCTGTTATTTAGCCGACTTTCACTGATATAAATGGGGTGGACAAAATAATAGAAACACCTTGACTCCATGAGTCCTTATGTAGCAGTGTAGTTTTGTGTTGCATGTCAGTTCCAAATATCAGTTATCGGGGGGTTGGAGGTGGGTTTAAAATTGCATAAATTATTGGCTTATGTATTGTTAGATTCTATGACTTTAGTTTAAATTTTCTGTTGAGAAATTTCATGAAATTGTCTCTATTAATGGATTATTTTATATGCCAGAACAGCAACAGACCTAGAATAAACATTTTTTCTTGTTTATGTAATTTGTACAAAAACCCAAGTCTGGTTCAAACCAAAATCATTCTGTCTAGCCAAGTAATAGTTCCACCACAAAAAGCACAAATTGTTATTTTTAGTCTTCGATTTTATGAGGATTTAACAAGCAAGATTAGTGAGCTTTAGTGGTGCTAGTAGGTAGATTTTGGACAGAGTCAGGCTAACTGTTTGCCACTGCTAAGCTAACTAGGTTCTGGCTCTAGCTTCATAATTAATGGACATGTATGAGAGTGCTATCAAGCTTTTCATCTAACCAGCTTTTTGTCCATGCCCATCAACAACTTTAATTTCTCTCAGACTATGCATTTCCTTGTTAGCCTCTGATGATGTCTGGCATCAGCAGCACACCCTGACAGGCCATCGTAGTGCCAGAAATGTTTCAGCTTTGCCACAGTACTAATGAGCCATAAAGACTCACTGAGGAAAAACAAGAAGATCCAGCAGTATGCTAGCACAAAAGCCTCATTCAATCAATCAAGTTTATTTAGGAAAGCAGTCATTATGGTCCGTAGAACAACAATGTCTCCTAAATCAGCCTAGTCTGTATCTTTCCTGATATTGTACTGAGGCTTTCAGCAAAGGAAAAAAAAAACTGATTGAAAGGGTGATTTGAAACTTAATGAGATTTTAATAACATTAAAACACAATAATAACACCGTTGTGTGGATCGCTGGCTGCTGATGTCACTTGGAAACTTGGCAGTGAAGCGCATAAGCTCGTCTGAGAGCATAATGGATTTTTTATTGGCGTTTTTTTTTACTCTTGTCTTGGCAATTTAAAGCCTCTTAATGTGAGAATATAGTATGTGAGTCATATGTAAGTTAAATTATGTGAAATGAAAGCAGATGTTTGATCAGAGATGGAAGGCTTAGCGATTTCGAAGGAACTTCTTGTATATATAGAGAATGGAAAATAATTTATGCTGCTGCAGTGTGCTGGATGGAATCCGTATTGTCTGGTATTCACTAAAAAACTGAACCACTTCCTTTTTTATGTGTGTTTGTCAGTGTCAGCATTCAAGGGTCTTGGTGCCCGTGAGACACACAAACACTACACATACAGGCACACATGTTTATTTCGATTTTGTTCAGACCGTGTATGATTATAGGTTACTGAGTCAATATTTAGATTTTGCAGGCAAAGCAAAACCCAGCCTGTTTATTTTTCCCTTGCTACTGTGTGTGGTAAGTGTGTTTGCACTGCGGACAAGATGAGATGATAAAGCTCGATTTGAATAATTGTCATAGTATTGAAATAAGAATTTAAAATAAGTGGTGGTGAATGTTTCTTAGACACAACAGAACAATGTCAGATTAAAATTATATAACAGGCTTAAAACAGCAGTGGTAGGTAACCAGAATAATTTAGCCAAATCATGTTGTCATGGCTACTTGTGCTGTGCCAGCTGAAAAAGTTAATTTATAACATGATAGAATATATCAGTTCTTTGCCTCTTTGCCATTTAAGTTTGTTTGTGCAACACAGTTTTGTCCTTTTTTTTGTCCTTCTAACAATGACAGGTCAGTGCCTGTTGTTTCCTGCTGTAGCCCTTCACTGTCTGCCTGACATCCACCCCGTGTCCAGACAGGCTCTGTTTACTTTACACTCTGATGAAGAGTGTTATAGCGGAGCGTCTGTGGTGTGTCTTTGCAGTTGACAGCTTACTCAATCAACAACCTACTCCTCTCCGCAGCCCATCTCGCTTTTGCCGTTGCCAGATTGAAAGGAAGATCACAAAAGACAACAAATCTTCCATTTCATGTTCATCCAGAAATTAAGTAGATAAAGGAAAATATCCTAAAACACAAGTAATCCATAACAAGCACGTTCATGGCTCTATAGCTCGCAAAGTCAGTTAGCCCATTACATTGGTTCTAACTTAAATATCTCAACAACTATTGGATGAATCGTGATGAAATCTGCATCAGACATTCATGGTCTCCAGAGGCTCACTCCTACTGACTTTGATGAATCTGGGACTTTTTCCTCCAGTGTTGACATTTGTGGTTTTTAGTGAAATATCTCATCAACTATTGGATGGAAATTTGGTACAGACATTAATGTTCCACCATCAGATACATTTTATTTACCTAGTACTTTGATTTATGACCAAATATCTGCAAAAGTAATGACATTCCCATCAGCCTCAGCTGCACTTTGTATTTAACAGAAATTTATGCCAAGATGGTGAATATGGTTGCTAAAAGATTAGCATGTTTGAGCAATGTTAGCATGTTGATGTTAGAATTAAATTTAAAGCATTACAGAGCTATAGCACGGCCGTGAACTGTACTATTTTTAGGGACACTTTTTTCCCTTTATTAGATAGCACGCAGGAGAGAGTTGACAGGAAATGAAGGGAGAAACCTTGGATATTGCAATTCATATTCAACGCCTTAACCCCAGGGCCACCAGGGCTCCAGTAAACATCATATTCTCTGGTGGTCCTTCTTCTCCCTGTACCAAGTGAAGGAGGATATGCACTCCTGGCCTGGAGGAACTGGCAAACCATTCTTAGTTAGATTTATAATAGCTGTTTCTCAAGTGGCCTCTGAAACTACAATGATCTTATCTTCTGTCAAGACTAATACATGTTTTTTGTTGGGGTGTTATTGTTCTGGAACAAGCTAACGGAAGACAAGAATAAGTTAATGTTTATTAGCACAATCCAAAAAAATGTCCCAACATATAGGAAAATAAAACAGCTGACTGTGTGCCTGTGTGATACTGTCATTCACAAGCAAAAGGTAAAAACTATACCTATAAATCTATTCAGCCACTCACTTCCATGATGGACAAGATTCTCTCCGCCAACCTTTACTTCTGTAATCAGACCTCATATCCGACCTACCATGTCACCCCTTGTTTAAGTGATCAGCATGGTTTTACTCAGAACAGTGACAGTGCGCAGACCCAGAGAGCCTATGTTTAAATTAAACATAAACTCTGTATCCCAGACCACCCTGATTGGAGCTAACTGCTAATCCAAATACTGCCTCAACCTTCTTCCAGAGAGGACCCATATTTGTACCTGATACTTCATGCATCCCCAACCCTATCCGCTCCCCAACCCATCAAATACTCTAATTTGGGAGTTAACAGTCGTTTCCCTTGTAGCTACACATCATACGACTTCACTCAAAATCTCAAATTCAACCTCACATCTGAGCGACTGTTGTAGAGTGTGAAAACCTCTACTTAACTCCTTTTTGTCACACTGGAGAAAACTCTTGTTCTGAGACTGCGACCTGTCTGTTGATGTCAAGTCGGATAAAAGTGAAATGTTATGTTACCAAGGCAACATTAATGTTTGCAGTGCATCGAGCTGGTCCAGTAACTTCTCTCAAGTTTACCTGTGATAGCATCTGTTCATGAATAGGATGCCTACATTATCCATACCAAGTGCTTCATGGGACGTGTCTATCACACAAAACTGGCTGCTAATGAATCAGTACAAAAAAATTCTGATTGCATCAGGACAAGATAATAAATTCTTGAATCCTCCAACAAGGTTTATCTTCTGTTTTGTTCCATCTGGTTTGGTTCAAATACATGTATTTGTCTATAAATAAAAATGGAAGCAGTCCACTCAGATTATTTTGATTTATTCTATGGTGTGGTTGATGGGGAACATTGGAGCAGACCACCACTGATGCTGCGCCTTACAAAGGGCGGTGTGTTTGGATTAAACGCATGCATGTGGTTACTGTCACTGAAGACAGTCTCATCTGAGCTCTGACCACCAGACTAGAGTCAGTATTTCTTCCACTTGTAGGATATGCGTATATTCATGTTTAAGAACAATAACCGTAGTACAGATGGAGGAAATCTAACCACCAAACTACAGGCCTGTCCTTAACAAAAATATATTATATTAAAGGATGCTCTTGGATGTGTCTCCATTTGTGTATGTTTTGATATGAGAGGGACGAGGGATGTGTCACTCTTCCCATGTAACACAGTTCTCCAACACATGGAAGAAGCAGTTGTCATTTTTTTAGTGGCACTTCTGAACAATGTAAGAGAAAGTAGGGCATTCATCGATTATCTGATACTTATAATTTTCTCTCAGGTAAGAACCAAATTCACGAATGGTCCAGACCTGTCTGTTCGTATGAACAGAAAGGGGACAACACACTTTTTCAGTGGCTTAACAAGAAAAAAGTAAAAGAATTCAAGGGCAAGAATATAAAAATGTTCTTGCACGAAGCCCATTGTGCACCTTGAGCAGCATTTCTGCAGAGCTAGGAAGAGATACACCTTCACCCGGGGTTGAGCATCAGCAACTGTTGACACTCACCAAAAATGTCATAGATCAGCCCACACACGTTTCCTGTGTCTTGTCTGAAGGTCTAAGAAAACTCCCGAGGCTGCCAGAAAGGCAACTCTGCTCAAACATTGTGATTACCCAGGCAAATGTAAGGGAAGCCGTGGGTCGCGTCTCATTTTCTGTCTCCTGAAACGGCAGCTATACGCTTTAAAGAGTGAGCTCAAGCTGTGCCCCGTATCGGCAGGATGCCAGACAGACCAAGTTACAGAATGTGGAATGTGGAAATGTGAAAACTGGCAGTCCTGTATCCTGTTTCTCCAACTTTACTTTGGGACTGCACTATGTGTGTACGCACATCCAGAGTATTAATCCCACAATAATCCCTTCTAGCTATTACTGAAGTATCTCAGATATCTCTTAAAAATGATAACCTCTCTCTGTGTTTGTTTCTTGAGGGCTTAAAGGAATAGTTTGACAGGAATATGCTTATTCACTTTTTGGTGGAGAGTTAAATGAGAATTTCAGTACCACTCATATTTGTCCATTAAATCAAAAGCTAGCAGCCAGTTAGCCTAGTTTAGCACAAAGACTTCAAAAAGGGGGAAACACCTAGTTTGGCTCTGTCTGAAGGTAACAAAAATCCACCTCTTGATCCAACTTAAGCTCACTATATCTCATTTGATTATTCTGTACCAAAACTGTATAAATTCTTCCTTCTTTCTCTCTAGATGCTGTTATGTGGATGCTGGCTAGTCATTTTTCTTCCTTTCAAGTGTCTTGTTAAACCCTTGATCTAGTGAACAATGGCTTCCCTGTGCTGAGATTGTGGTGGCATATCTGTCCCTGAGCAGCTAATTCCTTTCAGAGAGATACATGATCACAGTTTGGAGAGGAGAGGTCACATTTCAAACAAAAACTAAAACTCTCGTCTGCTCCAGAGTCTCTTTTTTTTCCCCTGTAACAGCTACAGACCTTCTTTAGACACAGATAACCTCAAAATTTGTGTGGCTTTATTATCCTCCCCTCTTTGCACTGTAGAGAAATGGCTCTGTTATCTTATCATTACCTGACCAGCGTCACAGAGTACCTCTATACTGCTGGCCACAGCAACCCTGGGAGATTTCCATTGCTCGTTATGGCCCTTGTAACCCAGATTTTACTGCAGGTGTAATTAATCTACTACTAGCTCCCACTATCAATTACCCTCCTTTGTGATGGCAAAACCAGCGTCTACCTCTCCGTCTGGATTCAAACTCTCTGTTCCAATCTTTTTAACAGCCCCATCTGCTTTCCTACAAAATCCTTGCGTGAAACAATAACTACCAGAACACAAATCTTTTTGTAACGTTATCCATCTTTTCTCCCTGTCGTGGTGTTAATCTGTTCCATGAAGCAAGCCAAAGGAATCTGAAAGTCTTGCTGATGGGGAAACCAGTACAACTAAACAATTGTCTATCTGTTCAACCTCACAACCTCATAGCATGTGCCAAACGTTTGGCTTTGACGATTAAAACTTTCTGAGTACTCTTGGCTAATTTACAGCCAGAGCGACCCATGTTTGAACTTGTAGCTCCGTTCTCCTCTGTGAGTTCAAAGTCAAATCCTTTTTCCTGCGGTGGTGAGTGGCCTCCCCCGGAGGGATGAACTTGGTCTCCGAACATGTGGTACCATCCTAAAACATCTCTGGTGTGATAAAGGCATGAGGTATGGACAGCACAGGGAGAAAAGCTGATGCTGGTCAGAACAGAAACAGCATCCACAGTCCACAGCCATGCTAGCAGCTCTGTGAGGCTGTGCTAAATGCTAATCAGCATGCTAACATAGTCATAATGACAATACAAACATGCTGATGTCTGTGTTTACTATGTTCACCATCTTGGTGACTGGTATGCTAGCTTGCTAACAATAGCTAATCTGCACTAACTAAATACAATTTTGCAGGTATTTGTCCAAGTGATGGAAACACAAGGTTCATGGTGGCAATGAGACTAAAAACCAGGAGATCACCAAAGTCATCAGGGTTTATCTTCTACGCATCATGGATATCTGTACCAAAACTTAACGGCAATCTATTTAATAGTTCTTGTTGTAATTCACTAAAAACCAAAAATGTCAACCTCACAGGGGCATTAGAAGAAAAACCAGCAGATCATCATGGCAATTAAAGGTTCATCCTCTGGAGATCATGAATGTCTGTATACAATGTTGTGGAAATCCGTATAGTTGTTGACTTAACAACCAACATTACTCTGCCAGCACGACTAGAAATCACTTTGATCCAGGTGATTTGATCCCGCCTGTCTAATCTTTTAGCTGCATACCAGAAAACCAAAGTACTGTAGTGCTGTGTTGTTAACTTATTGATGCATAACAGCTCATAAACTGAATAGTTATGACGTGACTAAACCAACAAAAAGTTTTAAGTTTTTATTCTTGTTTTCACTAAAGGCAAATGGATTCTCTGTCTTTCATGTGAAAAGAATGAAGAAGGAAAAAAAAGTGGATATATCTATGACAGACATCTGAGAAGTTTCCATGAGCCACAGAAAAATGAAAAATGTAGGCAGAAAAACACTTGGCAGCTTTTTAATATTGACTCCTTTTTCTCCCTCCCCCTTCTCCTCTCTCTCTCTCTCTCTCTCTCTCTCTGTCTCTCTCTGTCTCTCTCTGGGCTTGGAAGCACTTGAATACAAAGTTCAGTGAATTGTTCTGGCAGTGCAGCTTGTGTGTAATGACTTCTGACAGCAGTGGAGACAAACTGAAGAGCATGTCTGTCTCTGCATGAGTATTTACAAATCTGCTCTCGGGAACCGCATTCCAATTCTGGAAACCCTATTATATGCAAGTCGCCATGAACAACCGCATGTACACAGGACGCATATCTGGAGATACTGGTTTGAAATAAATGGAGGACAAGATTGTAAAGAAAACTGGCCTTATATTTACCCCAAGTACAATCTGAGGAGTTTGGTAGGCTGTAAAAGTAAAGAGTGTAAGTGATGTATTAGAGTAATTTAAGAGGTACAGTTAGGGGGAGAGCAGCTGCCTGCTCCATCATAAGAGCTGCTGGCTCCACTGAATCTGGCCGTTGTTCTTATCTGGCAGACATCCAACACTGATGGGATTTTGGTTCTGCTATGCATTATGGAGTCCCTCTTAAAAGGGAAATTTAAGTGTAGACAGGGTGTGTTCTTTAGTTTGTTCTCCGTTATTGAAGAGAAAACTTTGTTCGAGCCTTGTGATACCTAAACTTTGAGCAAAAGTATAACACATGTAGAATTGCATTCTCCATATTCATATCTATCTCTGTTAAATGTCGTCTTTGCGGTCTGGGCTGATGTCAGCCTCTTTGTAGTTAATGGAGACCCTTGACCAGTTCACCATTTGGGCTTTCTCTAACCTCCACTTTGATGTTGCTCTAAATTGAGTCTGCAGTCAGCCTGTTGCTCTGGTATGCCAGCTGGATGAGATGGAGGGAGGGGGTAGGGGGGCGTTTGGGTTGTTTGGCTAAGAAACTCTGCACTTGTCTTGACTCCTCTCTAATCTCTCTAATTGGAATCAGGGGTCTGAGGGTCCCCTGAGAGCTGCCAGATCTCTGTGGTCATATAGTGCGGTGATGTGACGGGGTCAGAAGAACAGAGAGTGACTGAGCGATTTTCTCTCCTATACTTTGTTGTGTTGGCCTCGAGGCCCCGACTCATCCACTCTATCGTCATTTCTAGTGGCTTCACGCTTCATGTTTGTTTACATTGTGTGTGGCTGCAGTTGTTATCCCTCTTCACACTGTGTTTTCTTCTTAAGTGTTATTGTAAGGAAATAGGAAATACCCTGCACCAAAAGGTGAAGCGCTGCAGCTTGCTTACACTTGAACAAAATGGGCAGTAAAAAAACAAAACACCAATTGTGTTTTTTCTTTAACATTTCTTGTGTGAAGGCCTCTGGTGCTTTCCCAGCTCCATATCTGGAAATCATAGTTCTTAAACCTTTAAGCTGTCATGTCTTTATTGGTGTGTGCAAATGTGTCTGAGCGGTGTTCACGCGTATGCTGCAGTGTAGCTATGCTCTCAGGGCTTGTTATGTTTCATGGGGGAGAAGTGTAAGACGGGAGCTCTGCATGTGTTATAACAGCTGTCGTTTCTCCCTGCGGGGAGACAACGACAAACCTAGAGATTTCCAAAGAAACTGTGCCTCACTGTAAATTGTAAATCCAAATTTTAACTTAACTGTCTAACTACCCCCAAAAAAATTAGGATAAAAGGAAAATAGCACAAAGACCAAAAAGTGCTGGAGCTAATATTTTCTATATTGAGTCAAAAAGTAACATCACGCATATTCCTCTTAAATCATATTGATTTCCTCCCACTTGTTTTTAAGCTCATACATGATTTAGGCTATTTTTTTTTTTAAATTACAAAATTTCAGAATTTTAGAGCTTTTGATTTAATTTAATGGTTCAAGATCTCTTAATCCTTGTATCCACCCACACACCCACTCACTTTTGGGCAATGAAAAACAGCTAACCTCCATTAATAGCAGAATAGTTATAGTAAAAGTAACTGTAACGTTTCATCTCATAAAACACAATGTAAACAAACCTAGTTGAAATTAAAAAAGTCTTTTTCACACTGTTGCAGAAAGTTTCCGTTTTTATTTGTTTTTTTTTACCTCCGTTTAAAACAGTAGCCGACGTCACTGCCCGCGTGTGACGAGAGAATCACAACAGTTGATCGGACCAATGGGATGAGGCTGTTGCAGAAACCTAATCAGCCCATCACTACTCAGCCCTCACTACAAAGCGGCTGCAGTGAGAGTGGATGCGGGCAGGGACTGGAAGCGGATGAGTGACTTTAGGAACACGGATATTGTGATATACTTTTGGAAGAGTTTGAGGAAATTAGTCTTTACATCTTTTTGTGGACTTTTTAAAGTTGGTCAAACTTTGTGGGTAGTCTTGTAAAGGAGAAAAAGAAACACGTGAAGCCTCTAAAACGAACTGGGATTGGCAAAAAAAAAAAAAAAAAAAACTGTTGCAGCGCTGGAACTTGTCAGATCTTGACATGACTGGCTGTTTACGACCATCCCCGATGAGCTGTTGCTCACTTTGTGGCGCCTCAGTGACTTCAAGTCACCAGCTGTGACATGATATGAAACCATCAAGGAGTAACGCAGTTTTGACACATCCTGGTGGAATTACTACAGAAGCCCATATGAAGTTAAGCATTTTTAAGATTCATTCTTCCTGGAAATGGCAAGTCGTGCCATATTGATGGAGCGGACAGCGGTTTTGATATGCAGTGTATTCATCCTAATCATCGGTCTCTGTGTCGGATCTCCTAACCACAGCCGTCGGCTGGTCTGCTGGAAAGCCATCCTCAAGTGCCATGGAGAGCCGGAGTGCCATTACGCTTATGATCAGTACCTTTATGCCTGTGCGTCTGTCATCAGTGGGGAACGCAAGAAGTGTCCCAGTCACTGCATATCCTCTCTGATTCAGCTCAATATGACCCAGAGCGGCCCGGCTCTGGAGGACTGCGACTGCGCCCTTGACTCGGTCTGCAGGAGCACCAAACAAGCCATCGAGCCGTGCCTCCCGCGGACCAGCACCATGGGCTGCACGGAGGCCCGAGAGCAGTGTGAGAAGGACCTGTCTTGCAGCTCTGCCATGAGGGATTATTTATTTCACTGCCGAAAACTTTTCGGAGGGGAAAGGTGCTCGGATGGGTGCCGCAGGGTGATAGCCAACATGCGCTCCATACCGAAAGCGCAACAGCTAGACACTTGTGTGTGCGATGGCACGGAGAGGAACATATGCGAGTACATCAAAGTCAGCATGAAAACTTTCTGCTCCGATTCCACTGACAGGTTCGCGGGAAGCGGGTTTTCAGACTCCGAGGAGGACTCTGAGGACGATTACATTGACCAGGAGGATTATCAATATGTGGAAAACTCAAGTGACTCCACACCCTGTCAGACTGTGCTAAATGTTCTGACCACCATTTTGGTTTTAAGCAAATTTATCTGAAAAGCTGCTGCCATCCAGGACAGCTAAAGTCATAGTGAAGCAACACCACAAATCAACTCACCTCTCTAGAGTCCTTCTGCTTTTCATTAAACTAACACTTTGGTTTATTAAATCCTACCTAAACTTTCTGCACACATTCATATATTTCAGGGCATTTGCTGTTTGTTAATGGCTCATGTCAGAAGCATGCAAATAACAGTTGACTGTGGATCAGATCAAGTAGGTTATAGCACATGTAGCCTATTAGTTATATGTCAGTTATCATTATTAGTCACCTGATAAATGTTGAAGGAGCCTATTTTTGTATGTTGTCTGTATAAGAGTAAATTGTACAGTATATTGTATGAAATACTTGTTTATGAGAGATTTGCACTGTAGAGGAATAGCTGAGTCCCACTGACTCTTTTACTGCTTCACGACCACAGAGGGAGGGAAAATGTTTTGTGTAAAAAAAAAAGTGCCTAAAAGTCTTTATGTTGGTTTTATTGACCATTATGTGACCATATCAGAGGCAGGCTGTGAATCCAGAGCGTTTTTTTTTTTGTTTGTTTTTTTTTTACCAGATGTAGCCTACAGAGATTTTCACCACAACCCCTTCATTAAAAACCAAAGTTGATGTAAGCCACTACAACGTGTCTAAAACCCAGGGCAGATGGTGCATCTGAAAGAGTGACACACTTGACCTTGAAAACATGGTTGTTTGCATAAGGTATAAAGTGTTGTAAACAGATGAGAGGAAGGTGAGCTCCTCCTCTTCCTCCTCTTCCTCCTCCTCCTCCTCCTGTTGGGGATGTGCAGAACAAATGGAGCCAAGAAGCGTTCGGTCAGTTTCTTTCTCTTCACCCCATGTTTGTTAGAAATCGTCACAAAGACACGCTGTGAGAGAGAAAAGACGCCTTATCAACACACTCCCCTGAATGTACATGCACATTGAATAAATAAGAGTTTTAAAATTATTTTTCTTTGGGCTTCAGTCTGTCTTGATGTGTGTTTTTTTTCCACTTGTTGAATTAAGGAGTACAAGGCCTGTCTTTGATGTGTTAAAAGAAAAAAACTGCTAATTATTTACCAGGTGTCATTGAAACTACAGTAATCCCAGAACCTCAGGGAAGTTTTTAACATTTTTGCATTGCCTTACTTATTTTTCTACCGTTTGTCACTGTGCCTGTAAAACATCTGGTAAGAGTCCTTAGCTACAGTGACTCTTTGAGTCACAGTTCCTCTGGTATTCTTGGTATTTAATTAACTGAGTGTCATTCCTTCTCAGAACAGGTTATAGGCCTCAGGACAATTAAAAGCCAGTGTTACCCACCTTCACTTTTATAAATCACCAGATTAAAGGCTCAGTAGGTTCAACATAACTGTTTATAATCAGTACAGTTAGTCACACAAGCAATACATGCCTTGAGTAGTGGTGAGAGTGTGTGGTTACTATGAAAAATTTACTGACACATGCATATAGTTTATTGTTTTTTTTTTTAAACGTCAAAGACAAATCAAATTTGAGTATTTCTATATCCTCTGTGTAATTTGTAATCAGTGATAGCAGTGATGCTGCAGGGTACATGTGTCTGTTTACATGTTGTGAGTCAGTCAGCCCCTCTATACTTACTAAAGAAAAGCCAGTGTCCCCTCATTCACTTGTGATAATGGCTCTTGAAACCATTGATGGCCGCCATGTTGCTTTTCAAGCAGAAGAGATGGGCCCTCCAGCCCATTGATTGGAAGAGAAGTCGAGTGGCACCTCCATTATGGAGATGCAAAATACACAATGGTGCGGCGGCACAATGTGGGGGCACTTCATTCACACTGTTCCTCTGTCACCCTTTTCAGGGAGTGGGGGGAGCGTGAGGAGACAGCTCTCCCCGATGAAGACAGAGGAGTTATGTGAGAAAGTTCAGGTTTATTGCGTCCACAGTTCAGCTTCCATGTGTGCAACAGTTTGTTCTCATACAATTAGATGTTTAGTTGTCGTCGCTATCTTCCCTCTGCGGCTTTCGACTTTATTAACGACTTCACTCTGGAAAACATAAGCTATCATTAGACTCTAAAAGAATGACCCAAATAATAAATCCTACAATGGCAGCAATTGTTAAAAAAAAAAATACCAACAAAGTGATGTGGTGAAGGCAGTTTCTGGGGCTTTTGTTATGAGAAGCCAAAGCCTGTCACTGTCTCTTTAAGAAAGCAGGCCTCTGCTCCAGCCATTAATAATTGTAATGCCTTTTTATTATTGTTGAGGATAATGAAGGGATGAGAGTCATATGGGGGGCCCAGACCATACTTTGCCCTGAAATGTTTTCAATTAACTTTTGGCACCAGAGGAAAATAGGAATGTTGTGTGTGTTTTTTTCCCATGCTGAAGCAGAAAAGAGTCAACTGGGGCTTTTGGTGCAGGGAGCAGAACCTCATTAAAATTGCCTCATCATAACTCAAACTGTTGCTTGGCCAACCTCTTCCCCCCCATGCCCCGCCCCAAATCCTTCGTCCTCTAGGTTACACTAAGGAAAAGCAAACAGGCAGCTTGACTTTAGCTTTATTTTATAGACAATATCAGAGCTTTGATGTTCTCATATTGTTTTTGTTTTTTTTATGGGTAACTGGCTGCTGGTGTAATGTGCACACAACATCTTTCAGCCAACATACTGAATAACCATCAAAATTTTCAATATAAATGTTTGGAAGGTGAAATTGTCTGGGTTTGATGTCAGACGCCGTTCCTCGGCTCCACTGGCATCAATGATAATGAAATAACTCCCTTCCTCTTGAAGTCCCAGTGGAACTTTTCAAAACAGTTTTTAAAACAGCTCAGCCACTGCTGACTTTTTCCTGTTGAGCCTATTTAGAAACTCCCAGTCCTGGACTTAAGAGAACTGCTTCTAATTCGGTCATGCTCATGTCCGCCTCATGTGAACCCAACAAGAGATGCAGTAAATCGGTTGAAACAGTGAAAGAGGGTTACAGTAAGATTTACATATGGAACAAGCAGAAACTGGCACATAGCTGAGGGAGACACCTCGTCATATCGCCACAAAATTTACTTTCACACAGAGTAATAATGGAATAAATAATCCAGATGTTATAACATAAGATCTTAGCTTTAGATTTCTTATTGCCGCACTTATTCCAAATGCTTTATTATTTGTTTGAGTAATTTATTAAGCACAATTATCAATCATCTGCTGATCCCATCCTCTCAAATGTGCGGATCTTTCTGTTTAAGTTTTGGACAGGCAGTTGTAACTTGTGATGGGCATTTTTTTGACTGAACGATTGATCCACTAATCCAAAGAAAATAGAGACAATATTTGATAATAAAAATAATTGTTTGTTTGTTACACAATAATACTGAACTTCTCTTCATTTTCCAAGATTCCCTTGAGTCACTTATTGCTTGTATCATACAGTCAGCAAACTGGCAGCAATATCCAAAGCCAACAAGCTGCTGGTCATACCAGACCAAGTAAGGCTGCAGCAGCAAAACTTCTGAGTGTATTGAATTCAGTTAGGGTGCGTTTTATTGCATGTGAATTCAGTTTTTTTTTTTTTTTTTTTCTTCAGGCTTTTTGTGCCTTTATTGATAGTGCAGTAGAGAGAGACAGGAAATGGGGAGGCAGAGAGAGGGGGAATGACATGTAGCCAAGGGCCGATGCGGGACTCGAACCGGGGCCAACTGCAGCGAGGACTGTAGCCTCTACACATGGGGCGGATGTTCATCCAACTGAGCTACTCGACGCCCCAGCTTTTCTTTTCTAAAGGATTGCATTATTCATTATTTCACATAGACTAGTTTGGCTTTAAAATTAACACAAAGATAGATTTAAGTTGCAGTTCAATTTTGACCAAACATAAACAACATTAAGCAAAAGCAAAGTGAATAAACCAGGAGTGTCACAATAAGTAGAGGTTAGGGGTTGGACGTGGAGAGGGCAGCACCCTGGGCTTTAGTGAGGTGGGAAAGGTGGAGGAGGGGTTGATTTATGATTGAGGGTTAATGGGGGATGGGTCTGGTTTAGGAGAAGGGCTGTGCTGGGCTGAATGTCAGGGGTTTCAAGCCGCTCTGAATAATGATGCAAAGAGGGAATATTTAATCAGCCAATCAGATTCAGGTTTTCTCTGTCTGCAGTGGCTGGAGGGGAATAGTCCTTTAGTTGCCTCCCCTGTTCCCCTCCTGCAGCCCAGCCAAAGAGCAGTGGTGCAAAGTTTTCAAGGAGTGAGAGAGGAGGAGGAGGAGGAGGAGGAGGGAGGGGAGGCACATAACATAGCTGACAAGGGGCATAACTTCATTTCCACGGTGCTGGGACAGCTGTGTGGAGTAATCTGCCGTAGCAGCCCTCTAAAACTTCAATGCCTTTAGTGACCCAGGGAAGTGGGGAGGGGGCAGCTCCAACTGTGACCAGGCGTTTAGGAGTGGAAGGGGGCTCCTTTCACACCCTTCCAAGGGCTTTTGTTAAAAAAAAAATATCCCTTACCTCTTCCTCACTGAAAGCAGGGACTATATGTTTATGAGATGGGACAACAATGGGTTGCATTTTGAAAGCAAACGTAGAACTCAGTTTCCTCCACAGCCCGTGAGAAACAAGCTTAAAAGTGAAGAATTCCTTTGGTTTCTACGAAGTACAATGAACTGCATTTTCTCCAACATATAACAACATATATTTCCTTTACTTTGCTTGATTAAAGTACCAAAAATATGTTTTTTAAGATGTTTGTAAGCCAGAAATATTTACTACAAGATGTAAGTTCTACTAAGCATGTAGAAGATAAAAATGTTTTTGGTACAATTTATGAGATTCAAAATTTTCTAATTGAAAATGGTTAAAAATTTACACTGAATATGTCTAAAATGTCAAATGTGGTGAGTGTGTGAGGGAGTGTGTTGGAAATATAACCTGTTATATGCCAGCATCATACGTTTCTTGAGCAGGTCTTGAAAGTCCTCATTTAAGCTTTGATTCTTGACTCGTTCTTTAGTTTTTTAGCGTGAGCAAATATTAGTAAAAAGACAATTGGGCAGTCTATCGATGAAGAGGGGTTCATTATTTTGTGCTAACTGTTCCGCTGAAGGCTGAAGAAAGAACAAAACATTTTAGAGTAAGATAATGGCTTGAGGCTGGGTTGCTGTCCAGAGTGAATGGGGTCTCCCTGGAGCTCAATAAGGTCCCAAAGTTTTACTCCATTATGCTGACATCCTAAAGGCCAGGGGCCACCACCCCCAGTGGTTACCTCTCAAGCATGCATTCATCACCCCCCACTACACACACACACATCCATACACACACAATCTTTAGGACTTTAACGCCTCTCTATTTAAGTGATGACAGGAGGTGATATTCCCAGGAAAGTTGCCAAGAGAGGAAGAAGTAATAAATAATATCAGAACAGGAAGACTAAAACTATTACGGTCATTGTTGAACAACTGTTTAAATTAATTTAAATGAGCAAAGTGGCCTACTACAAAAGTTATTATGGGATTTGTATCTTTTCATTCTTTAATTAAAACCTGTAGATTTTTTTTTTTTTCAAATTTTCTACATTAAATGATCCCAAAGAATTCACAAACTCTTCTTTAAAATAGGCAGTATCTTTGCTAATTTTCCTTTTACAGGTCTGTGCACATTCCTAAATATTGTGCAAGGCTGTAGCAGTAAGCTCACTGCTGTGTCACTCACTGCTGTTTGTATAACAAGGCCTTCTCTGGCACGAGGATCTCCAGTCATGCCTGCAGTGTTGGCGCTAAATGACTGAGCCTAAATCCAACAGCAAACATGGAAATCAAAGGCTGTTAAGCTAAGCAAATACGCCCGCCTGCCTTTTTGCCCTTTGTGAGAGCAAATCCACACGCATTAAAGCAATAACCCGATGGTAATGATTTTACCGTTGATGATGAGAAGAGGCCAAACACGGTGCCAGTATTTCACACAATGAAAGAGAAGAAAAGAAAATAACAAGTAAGATATTGAGGATTGTAGCGCTGGACTTGTATGATTTGCATAAGCACTAACGTTGCTGCTTTTATTTTTTTTAAAAGTCTGACTTCCATGTTTGCTGAAAAGTGTCTTCCGAATAACTGATCTCCTGTTCCCAAAAGTTCACTAATAATATGTGTGGAAGAGGTTTCGGGAGCACCTGAGGAAAACAGAGCACACATGTAATGTCCTCCTTTATGTTGAGTTTATGTCCAGCACCTTAATCTCTGAGCTGCGTCCAGCAGTTGTTCTCCGTCAGTTCTCCCGTTGTCGGTTTCTGCTCATCTGGTTCTCATTTGCGCAGCACAGCCAGATGGAATGTGTCCACGCTTTTAAATATGAGTTATTAGCCCATTAATACATACTTCAGCCAACACTATTTTAAGTGAACTAAAGCTGCTGAAAGACGCACAGTGTTGTTTGCAGTCAAAGCCAAAGTTCTTTTGGATCTAAACCTTAGTCTGATTATTTATTGAACAGGACACATTCTTGTTTTGTTCTGTCCAGGTTGCTCTGGGCTTTATAAGACTAAGGTTTTTGAGTTAAATTCTTTTGAAAATTTGCTTTTCAATTGATTTACCATTTCATTATTGAGCCACATAAGTTGCGACAGAGACTGAAATGAAAAGAACTTAAAGGGCACACGTACCTGAATGGGGTTGATGTAATGCAAACTTCAAAGTGTACAGAATACAGTGAAGGACTGCACCGCATCTTTATTAAGATTAATAACATGTTAAGCTTCATCTGATTCTTATAGCTGTTTCTTTTAAATGTGTCATGTGTTCTAAGGTAAACTGGATCCTGGATATTGTCTACTCAAAATCCACATTTAAATCACAAAAAATAAACTAAAACCCCATTAAAAAATTTTTCAAATGAATTTTATTAGCTGTATTGTCTAGTACCAACCTCAAGATGACACTGTTCTCCTAACTAAGCGTAAATACAAAAAGTTCTGATGACTTTAAATCTTTTTGGTTTTTATCACACATATTTTTATCGTGTGTGTGTGTGTGTGTGTGTGTGTGTGTGTGTGTGTGTGTGTGAGTGAGAGGAGCGAGAAAGAGAGATTATGTTTGCTACGTGGTCGTCTTTCTGCTTAGCAGTATTCATCATGGTTGGTGTCGCCTCTGCACTGAGCTCCACTGATCCCGTCTGTGTTGCATTGGCGTGTCCTGGTGCGTTTCGCTCCACTACAGCTGTTCCAGGCACTCCAGCATGACCAGTTACCTTCCTGATTGACAATAGGTTTTTGACCTGCAAAACATTGTCCACATTAACACAGAAAAGAAAACATGAAATGATTGACCTTGGTATGTTGGGATACTGAATTTTTTGATTTAATTTCTACTCAGCTGTTCACTCTTACCCCCGTATTTAGCTTTATCACCCTTGAAGTTCTCGCAGGCCAAGCCATCATACAGGAGAGGGCACAGACACAAACACTTCCCGTCCACCAGAGTAAGAGTGCCTCCGTTATGACAAGGCTTACACTTGCACACATTATACTCTGCTATGTAGTCTGTTGTGGCCTTCCTCAGGTTGGATATCCTGGTGTTAGCATCAGGCATATCCAATGGAACTAACATATAGATGGGCTCCGACTGCCAGAAAGAACACAATATGTGCATCAGTTCACTTGCCAGAATTTGATAATAGAAAAATAATATCATACAATCTTTTGTTTGATTTATATGCTACAACATGACTTACGTCGGGAACAGACTGCCTGCGTTGTGTGTGCGTGGTGGCTGCATCGCTGACCTGCTGCAACTCGCACATGCATGTGGGTGCGTTGCTGCTACTGGTAGCTTTTCATATAGAGTTTGCAGTCTATTCAAATTTTGGATTTCTTTTCATGATACATTAATTTCTGATTGAATTTTGACACAAATTGTCACTAAAATGCCACTGTCTCCACATGCAGCTGCTAAAACTGTTAAAAAATATATTCATAATTTTTCATGTCTGTGACATATTTAGATTTAGCCAAGACATAGACACCTATAGTGGAAGGTGTCAGTTTTGTGTATTGTTGCTGTTATGACGTCGATGTGACTATCAACAGGTCTTTTCCCTGTCTATTTTTGCTGGAAGCTGTGCACGAATTTCAAGATCACACGACACAGCCGCGAGGCGTGACATGCGTAGCAGTCCAGCTAATGTTTAGATATTACCTACTAGAACAGAGTGGTGGACTTCATCCACTGAAAGATAGACCAACATGGCTTTGCTGCTAGCATTTCAAAAAACATTGTCATCATTGCATGTTGCCTCTAATGACAGTTTCACTTTGCCAGTTTATTATTCCTACCTCACTACTAAGTAGTGCAGGGGCGTCAGCGATGGTCTGAGCCCAATTCTGATACGTTTGGAGGTCCATCACTCCTTCCTTGTTTAATTGAGCCCTCATACCACTGGCGGAATGTGTTGTACCTCCTCTGACTGATGTCATCACCTGGTCCACCACTGCTTTTCCATGAGTGTTACCTGTGTACCAACAGCAAACCAACTTTTAATGACTTTGCATAATTGATACATGAATGTCCAAAGAAAATAGAGATTAAGTTTTAAAGGTTATGTTCTGATTTTTACAAGTCAATCTTAATACAACCCTCCAAAGTTACAGTCTTCTGTACCAAATCACTTTCTGTTTCCCCAGACAGCTTTTTTCTTGCTGACTCATGGCTAGGATGTATCAAATGTTTGCAGATATCTACAAGACACACGCTAATTTTGGCTAACACAAACTGGTGAAGCCTCATGTAGCCCTGTTTCTGAACTATAGAATCATGGAGCGAGGGCTCTGGATTTTGTTGCCAGATTCTTACAAGGTTGTTGAGCTACAAAAGCATAATTTCATGGCAAATGTGGGCGGAGGAAAAATTACTAATAATTCTTTAAATGTTCATAAATGTATTAAGAAAGACTTGAAAAATCCAAAGCAATACTTTAAATATTGACTTGGCAGGCTTGTGATCAGAAAAAAACAGGAAAGGCAAACCTTCTTCTTTATTTGTGAAGTCATCACAAAATTCAGGTTTAACGTTAGCGCTTGCTTCTACTGTACCACTTAAAGACACTCCGATGCCCACTTTGACACATTCTTGAACCATTCTCTCCGTCAGATCTGCAAAAAGTGTAGAGGATGAGCTCTTATCAACTTCTCATTTAGTCCACACACAAGACTGGAGAGGTTTCACAGCAGAAAATGACATTTTGAAAAATGAGACACTTGGGGTGCGGTACACATACTTCTTGTCTTGATGGCATCATGGTTGAGAACATAGACCAGCTCATATTCACCGCCGGACTTCCCGTTTCTGGTGTAGTGGGTTCCATAGTCCTCGATGAAGGCAAAATAAATACCCTTCTCATACTCCAAAGGCAAACTTTGGATATGCGACAGGAATTCATCAGCTACTTTGAGGTCACGGGAGCGCATCCTGTAGGTGCTCAGCTGTACTGTGCCCTTCACCTTCATGTAGCTCCTGTTCTGTGTATGCAGAAAAGAAGGTATTATTAATACAGATTCAGATGGTGTGTATATTTTTGAGACATTCTTGATTACACAATTTTTTCTTTTGCTATGGACTTATAAATTGCAATGTGAGCTATTTGTCTTGGCTGGCATTTACCTGAATGTTGGTGACTTCGGTGACTTTCTTAATCATTGTTTTTATCCCGAATCCTCCACTAATATCAAGGTTTGTAGTCAGCTTAGACATGGACTCCTCAGTTGGGGTGAATTTGAAGGAAAGTCCAGCATCAAGATTAAAGGAATTTTCTCTCAGCAGTTCCCTCACAAGGCTGTGTGTGCTTTCATAGATCTCTCTAGAGACAGTTTCCTTCACTAGGGTCTGGAAGACAGGGAACCAAAGTGTTAAGGGAAGACATTTTTTTTTTTAGAACTGACATATATTCATCTTCTTTTTACACAAAATCACATACATGTAGTGAATTCATCCTAAGGATAAAATAGGAAAAATGGTTGTGGCTTACCTCATAGTTGAGCCTACCGACATTCCAGGGAATTCTGTCATACTGCTTAGTGTCTGGATTCAGCACTCGATTACACTGTCCATTGAAGTAATCATTGAAGAAGGGGTTCATTCGAGGAGCTGCGCCCAAGATGTTGATTCTGGTGCATTGACACAATGGCCACTTTCAGACTATATATAATGTGATGCTTATTTGCCTATTAACTCAAGTGCACATTTTATTAATTGTATTTAAAGGAATAGTTTGAATTTTTGGGAAATGTGTTCATTTGCTTTCATTTGCAAGATTGATACTTCTCATTATCTTTGTCTGTACAAAATAATTCCTTTTTATTGTTTAAAAACAACTCAAATAAAATAAGAAAGTATGTTTTCTGAAGCTGCTTTGTTGCTAACAGTGACTTTTATTACATATGGTCACCGTGAATGTGCCAATGCACTGTCCTGATGTAAGAGCTCTCCACTGCTGTGACAAAACCTCCATTTTATATATGTATACTGTAGCTGAAATAGATCTTAAATAACTCATTCTTACCCGTATCCTGCTGTTCTGCCTTGCTCATTATTGTCCAGGAATGCAGAACCACACGGTCTACGCCCAAGTGTACAGTTCTGCTCATCTGATCCATCTTCGCAGTCAATGTCCCCATTGCACTTTAACATCATCTTAATGCAAGAACCTTTGCAAAGATAGGGGTTAAACCGATGGGGTCTAATACAATAAAAACAGAGACACTGTTGCTGACTTTAAACACTCTGAAGTACCTGTATCGCACTGGAACTCTGAGGCTGAGCAGCTGGTGGGCTGTGTTGTGTGACAATCACTAGTTGCTACACAGGCCTCTGCAAACCCAATTGCATCCCGGCAGGGCTCGCCTCCAAACTGGCCAAACACAGTCACACTTCGAGACCGCCTCTGAAGATCACAAATAATATACTATGTTAAGCAACTACGCTTCCTTACAAAGGCAAGAGGGCAAGTTACAGAAACAGTGAAATTGAGGAAAAAAGGGTTTGAAATTTGAGGCTTCAATGACAAACTGTATAACAGAAGATGTCAAATCTTGATTTTATGCATTTTTCGGCCTATTCATTATTTTTTTACAGACCTTGCACTAAGGGCACAGAGAAAATGCAATGTGTTCTTCTTTGGCTTTCTTGTCCCCATACCAAAATGTAATATATGCCTCTGCGTAATTGAAGATATATGAAGTACCTATAGTAAAATTTGTACATGTACATATATTAAAACTATCTATAGTACATTTTTACATGGTATATGATGCAACCTCATATGTCAATGATATACTGTATATTTAATTTATATCTGCAAATTTATTAAAACAAAATACTTAAAATTCTATATGTTATTCATATTAATATCAACATACATTGACAGGCTTTGGGATGGATATGCAATATATGTTTACAAAATAATAACCACAAGAAACGGGTGAATTGATTTAGTCACTTTTTCCCGTTAGCTAACCAAGTAACGTTAATTAGCTTTAGCTGAAGCTATGTTGTAACTAGCTGGAGTGCAGTCACTGCGGTTTGTTTTTTTCTTGTGTTATCTAAATCTTACAGATTTATATCCTGTATTTTGTGCCAGAAAAAAATATTACAAGTGTTGTATGACAATATTTTTTGGTAAACAGATGCAGACAGTTCGATTCTGGTCGTAACTCATTTTGACCGAATACATTCTACTGCGTTTTGACTTTAGGGCAGCACAGTTTGTTGAATACTAGCTAGTAGGATTCGCTGGTTAGACTAAGTTTAGAACTGGGTTTTGTTGCCACTGACGTTGACCAGATTCAATAGACTCACTCTGGTTCTTGTGCAAGGATCACAAGGACTCCACATTGACCAGCGGCTCCATGCACAGTTCACTGGTGCTGGAGCAAGATTTTCATCTCCCCTGAATGACACACATTACACTACTTATATACCAAGATCCATAGTTAGTGAATGAAAACAGCATCCTCACTATGTTAAGGCCTGAATGAAGCAGGAAAAATATACATACATCCCTTTTCCAAGAAGTGCCAAGGTTAGACACAGGCCACAGAAGCCCAGCTGGAGAGCTGTCCTCATGATGCACCTTTGATAAGACAAATTATGTTGCACTCCTGTCCCGATTTAGTCTTTTATGCAACCTCTCTGTCAATGATTATCCAGGCGCAAAAGGGTTGTTTTGTCATAAAGAAAGTCATTGGTTTGGTTTTCAGGTGCAGTGATAGTGATTCAGTATCAAGTCCAAAGATTGCCTTAAGTTAAACATTCTAGTGTGAGAGAAGCCAGAAACAGAATAATATGTAAAAGTGATGATTTATTTATTCTTATCATCTCTGCAAGATTAATATCTTGATTGCAAGATATTACTAATAACCAATAAAACAGGTTCACACTCAGATAGGGTCAACCCCCTATCTGAGTGTGAACCTGGCATGTAAGAGACAGTCATGTTTGATACAGTATATACTTTACTTCCCAATATACATATAAAATACAATAGATACAATGAATAATACAGTCAATTTGACGGTATAAATGAATACATTAATATTTAGCATATAATTAATGAACACAAAGAGTCAACCATTGTCATTGCCATCTTCTGCAGTACATGTTGTAAAATGTAAAATTATATATTTTGTATTTTTTATGTATTATACTTTTATGAAATTCAGTCCTCTTCAGAGTCATGGAAAGCTGGAAACCATCCCAGCATGCACTGCATGGGTGAAAGGCAGGGAAACCCTTTGCACACAAAAACTGACAAACCATGTCAAGTTTGGCCTTTCTTTTAGAAAATACACATATTTTATACATGAAGCCAGAGGTCTTTTATTGTTTTAGAGTTCTTATTTTAGGCATGCTTCTATTAACTGCAGACAATTTGTTCTGTGAAAACTGTGTGTTTCCCGGATTAGGCAATCAGTCAGGCAGGTTTACAAGAAGGCAGAGCAAATATTTATGTTCTTTTTTTTTTAAATTTAGTTTTTGACTGTCCTAATGAACCGAATCAATGTCCACGGCATTTAGGTCACTGACATTGGGAAACTGAATGGCAAAGCTTTCAGAATTCAACCAGGTACATACATACATGCATATATATGTGTATACATGTATATATGTATATGTGTGTATGTGTATATATATGTGTATATATATATATATATATATATATTTAGGAGCTGTCTTCCATTCTGACCGTGGGACTTCCCTACATGGGACTTGGTTATGGCGTCCCATGTACGCTGTTCCTGCCTGCATCTTACACCCTGCTATTATGTGCTGGACTGTCAGGAGCATCTTTGTACAGCCTGCACCTGGGGTCTTGTCTAGTGTGATAGACCCCCACCTCTAATGATCTTGTACTAAGTGCCTGCTCTTGTGCCGCCATGATTAGTGCTTCTGTGCTATCTTTCAATCCAGCCTTTTCCGGCCACTGGTAGGATTTCTTGATGTCAACCACTTCTTCTATCTGTCAGTGGTACATGCCATGTAGGGGCTTGTATCTATGTAGATACTGAATCAGTATCACTGCACCCAAAAACCAGACTATTGACTTTCCTTATAACAAAACAGCCCTTTTGCACCTCTATCATTGACAGAGAGGTTGCATAAAAGACTAAATCAGGACAGGAGTGCAACATCATTTGTTTTATATATATACATATATATAAACCCTCTTATATATATATATATATATATATATATATGATTATATGATATATCTGCCAAAATTAAAGATGTTTGAAAAACTGTCATGTGCAGGAAAAGGGTTCTTGCTTCACAGGTTGATAGAGCGTGAAGTGCAACTCTTTGTCCACAAGATGGCGACATTGAACAGAAGTGTTATTTGGTGTTGCATGTCGAAGTCATACATTGTTTATGTATCTAGGGTGAAGGAACACACCAATACAGAGGCTACAATAACAAAATGTACTGCACATATTTGCACTGATGTGGCTCCATACCACACCAAACTCTGTTTTTGTTTTGTAAATAGATCAAAACAAGCCGTGCACAATGTACAGGAAGTTTGAAACTGTTGTACCTAATGATCTGTCATGTGATCTGGGAGACTTTTGCTGAGTCTGCATTACTTTGTTCTTCAAAAGGAGGGAGTGCAGTGTGTATAAGTTACAAAAAAAAAAGCGAAAGAGACTACTTCTCAGTGTACAGAGATAACATTTAAATTGAATTTAAATTCAGGATTTATTAAGATTACGATCAAATTAGCTAATCATTCATGATCAGGTGAATCATTATTCATGGATACAGAAATCTGGCAGCGTTTAGGTCGACAAATGTCTGCTTTTATCCGTCCAAGGGAGTAAAACTGATGTTGAGTTCCAGAATATTCAGCATTTTGACAAGTATTGTTCTGCTGACTTAAATAAACACAGTTGGACTATTCCCTGATGTCTCCAAAGTCAATCTGGGGGCTGTCCTCTTCTGGTTGTTTCTCTCTATCTGCAAGCAGAGCTGGGGGTAGTCTAGGGGCGATGTGGTCATGCCCCGCTGGAGAGGCACAAATATGTGCTGAAGTCACCGCTTTTATGAGGTTCGGCAGTTTCCTCCCAACTTTCTCAGGAAACCAGAGGGTAGGTAAGGTGCTTGGCCAATATTTCTCCTGACTAGAAAGACTTCCTGTTTTTTGAAGGGGTGGGGGTGGGGGGTGGGGGGAGTGGAACTGTGTGGACACACTTGTGGAGCAGCATATTGCTCAGTTTTACTGTAATTTAGACACAACATCTCATAGAAACTTGTTGTAATGTGCAACAGAATGATGACGTTGCTTCCCGAGCTACCACTTGTGCTACTGCTTTTAGACTGAAATGGACAAGAGCTGTATTGGCAGCTGAGAGTTAAAAGAACACAGAGGATAAAATCTAAGACTACCTCAATTATGGACTGGAGATAAGTGGCTATCTTAGGTTCTGGCTGCGGTGGCAGCTGGTTCCAGGATTCACGCCCTAAATGCTTGATGTTTGGATTGCGGCCTTCCTGTCATGAACTAAGGAAAGGACACTTCCCATTAGATTGTGTCTGTCAGCATTCTATCATAAAAATAAATCTTCTAATGTGTTACCGTCTGTGCTGACTTGTTCCATCTGTAGTCTGTTTCTCGAAAAAAAGGGTATCCCAAACCTTTCCCTTTTCTACCAGAATCCCCAGGAGCCTAAATTCCACATGACTAAGTAGAAAGATGTTCAACATGACCTCCTGTATTCACTTGTGTGGTTGTGCTGGGTGTGCCACTGATCTAAACTGACAATGAATCACATTCAGGAGGACAAGGAACCATCATTTTAACTCAACGTCATCGGACAGTGAAGCTGGACCAGAGAAACACGTCACGTCACAATCTCCAAATGTGACTACTAGAAAACATATTTTATTATTGTCTTATATTATATATATATATAAATATATATATATACACACACACACACACACACACAGACACAAACATATATATATATATATATATATATATATATATATATATATATATATATGACAAGTGAAATTCCAAACAACACTGCGTATATTCTATCTGCATGATCTCAGATATATGCATTTCTTTCTGGCTTTTCTTCTGCAAGTGTAAAGAAATCTGATGACATTCAGTTTTTAATAAAAGGTTATGTAAAAGATGATTCCCTTGGTTGGTGACTGAAGGGGAAAACAGACTCTCATCCAGTGAATTATCTGGTTTCTGAGGGGCTCATCTCCAAAAAACCAACCTCTGTCAGCAGAACGCAGGATACAAAGCCAGGAAGGACGTCCTTCCTCTGTCCCTTTCTCTCCCATTTCTTACCTCTAAAACTACAACATACAGTATACTGTACACCTCTTTAACATTTTTAGATGGGATTTTGGGGAT
This sequence comes from Seriola dumerili, assembly GCF_002260705.1. Classification (NCBI taxonomy): domain Eukaryota; kingdom Metazoa; phylum Chordata; class Actinopteri; order Carangiformes; family Carangidae; genus Seriola; species Seriola dumerili. Next base: position 81,540 of record NW_019182193.1, read on the forward strand.
TTTGGATGCAAGAACTATATAAGTATGACTATATAGAGTATGGCAAAGGTCTGGGTTGAAGTAGGTGCAGATGTGATTGTTACATCTGGCTGTTCTCATGTAGTGGTTGGCTGGCTCTGTGATGGTTTCAGTTTTTATGGCACCAGCAGGTTGGCAAAAGGTGGCAGAGTTTCCATCTGTGAATTCAACAATTCATGCTCTTGTCACCCTGTTTGAGAGTGAGAGATGCAGAAATGTTGAGGACTTTTATATGAAATGTAAAGATTAATACAGACATGAACATCTCAGACATGCTGATAGATGGCAAACGGCACAGTGCCGACAGTGACATCATCACAAACCAATACTTTTAATCCGTCAGTTAAGCTTTCACTTGACTGAGCTGAACAGACACCACTGTATCGGCTGTTAGATCTTGTTTATCTTGGGGTTTAAGTTACCGTCAGTCATTTAAAAGTCGTAACATGTACTTTCACTGTGAGGCGATGGCTCACCATAGTAATTAAAACAGACAAATTTACAGAAATGAAACCGACCATCTCACAGGAAGAAGCCACATTGACATCACTACTCATGTCGGTGCAGATCTCAGCGTTTATTTTTACTCTAGTTTCATATCGACGGGTCTTTTCCCAGTTGTTTATTTGTATTGTTTTGCTTTTTCTGTTGAAGAAATTTTGATTGCGGCTCCCCCTGCTTATACTAACTACCCAGTTCTTCTCTTAATTATCCTAAACAAACGTCCATTGATGCTTCTGCAAACACAAAACAAAACACTTCCTGTGTGACTTGAGGATTTTATTCCTGGGAACAGCATTTACTGGCACTCAAGTGTTTAGAACAGCAAATACAAAAACTGTCATTACATGGCTGAATCACTACATGGTATCACAGGCAAAATAGACATTTACTGAGGAAGTTGATGACCCAGTTTCAGCCATCAGTTTACTGTAATTGCAGTAAGACTAGTGCAGAGGAAATGTAGTGCCTGCTCTTTCAAAAAAAAAAAAGGAAAAAAATGTGCTGTGTCAGCAACGGTGGAGCTTTCCTCCCTGGCTTAGGCTCTTCTTTCCCCTCACTCCGTCTACATTTCAAGTTATGATGCTCATTGTGCATAATGTTTAGCTGTTACTCCCATGTGATACGAATTAGCTTTTCAATTTGTTAGTCAGCCAGTGCTGTGAACCCCCAGTGCTGGCAGAGGAAGGTGGGATTATCTCCATGCTTTTTCGTTTATCGCTGTTAGAAAAAAGAATTCTGCCACAAATGTTGAGCAACAAGAGATCCTTGCTTCCTCTCAGCCAATAAGCCTTTGCCATTTTCTGACCAGTCGGTCTCCTTACATAGCAAAAACAAAAGAAAAAGTTTCCAATCCCTTTTTATTATTTCACCTCAAACAACTGTTATACTGAAAGATATGCTGTTTTAAATAATAATAACAATGAAGGCTAACTGTGCTACTTTTATTTATACTCTTATACGAAAGGTTTTGGTAGCAGGGACTTAATGCTGAAGTCACTGTAGGCCTACTGGAAAATTAAAGCTGCGCTAACTGAATGCTTGGCCATTTGGGTGCAGCACAAACAAGCTGTAAACACAACGCTGACATATTTTAAGCTTATGTGGCTTGTTAGCTAGTTGTTTTAATACAAATACAGCTGATGCAACATTAGCATTCATTTAGAGTCATGTATCTCAAATGTGGGTTTCTCCCTCTGCTCCTGAGGGAAATGTCTAGCTCTTTAGCTACTAAACTAAGGTGAACATACTTCTGAAATACTTCCAGTTCAGAAGTCAATATGTCATTAAAATATCCAATGTTTTTTTGTATGAAATAAAAAAGTTACCATTCTGACAATGGTCACTGTTACATGGTAATAAACTATGGTGAAGGACGACTGACTCCCAACCTTTGAAGCAGTTATGAAGTCCGATTGTCTACCTATTCCTTGATTATATACATTCCTATAGTTTGTAAGCGTCCACAGATCAAAAGTTTTAAAAGGATTTTTCATAAAAGTATTCCAGGTTGTGAATATTGTCATGTGAAGTCCATTGCAGACTGTTGGGCAACTTCTTCAATTTTTCCAACATGAAAACTGCTTTTTCAAGTTCCAGCTGGGGGTGTTTGGGTAGGTTTGTTTTTGTCAGTTTCCTGCCCAGTGATGAACTCCTAACCAATTAGTGAGCCAGCTAACCTTTTCTCTGCCTAGAGACAACAAGAAAAGAAAAAAATCTGATCAGTGACTCTATTTTGTTTGTTTTAGCGTCATTTCTGCAGCTGGTATAACAAGCAGCTATAGCCCCCTCTGTTGGCCAAAACTAGCGCAAAGCTAGGTGTCTGTTTTTAACCCCCGTAAAACAGGGACATCTGGTCACCATATGCTAAATGCTAAAATATGTTCACCAGCTATAGTAACGGCATGTCTGCTATACAGGCTGTAAGAAGAACATGGTTGTAGCACTTCTTTTTTTTTGCAGTATTACTGCAGCTAAAAACGATGCTATGCCAGTAGGGGGGGTGGGGGTGGGGGTGGGTGGTGGTGGTGGTGGAAAAAATAGTAATTTAAAGGGCCCCTAAAAAACAAAACAAAAAGCTTAAACATAAAGCACCATAAAACTTAAGGAGACTGCAGAATCAGGTGATAGTTCGCTGTGGTTTCATCACTAGGAGCAACTTATCTCACATATAGTTTATTTAAGGACACAAAACCTGTGATTTTAATCTCTTAAACATGTTTGTTTTTGTCATAATAACTGTCTTGTTGAACTTTATAAAAGTGTGGCAGTGATGTGGAGATTAAAAAAAAAAAAAAAACCATGCCATCATTGTTGTGTAACCGAAAAAAAAAATCAATGACACGATATCTATTGTGGACGCAACATTTTTCATGACCCACTTAAGTTGGTGATATTTTCTTCCACGTGAAGAGCCCGCCCCTCTCCCAGCTGAAATGAGCAGTGCGTTGGGTCCGTCCGTCAGTGAAGGGTTAAACTGGGAGTTTGCAGCAGTCTCTCCTTTCTGTCCGCTGCTTTTAGCGGAAAACATCTGACTACTGCTCGTTTTCCAAAAGCTGTGTTTGATTTTACTCATTTTGCACCGGAGCCGCGGAGGCATCACGGGAACGAAAAAAAAAAAAAAAAAAAATAGGATCACCGTTTCAACAAGAGATTTCATCATCTCTCTGCGCGCTTTCACACAGGTAACAGGTTTTGTGTCGTTAACTGTTATTTCCATCTGTGCATTAATTAAGGCTCCATCAAACCACAACAAGCTGACGTTTTAAACTAGTTTTACTTTTTAAAAAAAAAAAAAAAAAAGGAGAGAAAAAAAAAGCTGTCTGGGTTCGCCTGTAAAATCCATCATGAAAACAAGTCGGTTGGTGAAAGTTCAGTTTTCATTCTCAAACAAACTTCATCGATGGCGCCTCATTTAGGGAGGTAAAACTTCATCCAGTGTTTAGTTTTATTTGTGACTCAGTTCTTGGTCCTTTTTCTGCCTCGACTGATGGAAAAACAAACCGTTTTCTGCCTCTGTTATTTGTCTCCTCAGCTCACTGTCCCCTGTAGCTTTAACCCATTCACACATCTCTTTTAATCTTGAGACAATTATGACTTCATTAATTTTTTAATTCGCTTGTTCCATCCACGTCCATAGTTTTAGAGCAAATCAGTTTTCATTCTGTATGGAAGTGTTTGCATGCTCTCTGTTCACAGTTGGCCTGTGGTATTTCACCATCTCATTCACTTGCAGACTGAGTCATTCCCTGATTTCCTCCAGATGTGCAGTAGTTTACGTTTCCTGACGGACCAGGATTGTGACATTTCTGCCTTTGCACTGCAGTTATTCTGCTGACCAATATGAATTTTACACTTTGTGTTCTGTGGCTATAAGTGCTCTTTGTGTTGTGACACCGGTGGATGCTGTAAAGAAGCTTCAGATTTCTCTTCTCCTTCATCTGGCAGCTGCGCCTTGCCTTTTGAGTTAAAGTTGTTAAAATGTAAACCTTTAACTCAAATCTGCAATGAACAGCTGACATTTTGCCCTTTTTATTAGTCCTTCTTCTCCAGCTATAGTGGGACTCTGACACCGCCGCAAGTTACTGGACAAGTGCAATCATGTGTCATCCTTCTTGTAAACGGAGCATCAACAAGTGATTAAGGTCTTGTTTTTCCACACTTCCCTGCACAGCAGCAAAGAACAACATGTGAACCTTGTAGGAGTTTAAATGTCACCATGGAGAACCAAACATACAAGGGCTTATTATACCTTGCTTGTTCCCTTGACTTTAAAATTGGTACTGGCAGATAAAGTAAATCTTTTATTGTTTTACAGCTGTACAGTAGCTCTTGTGATGCAAGCCTCGCGCAAGCAGCAATGAAAAGATGATTTTTCTTGAATAAGAAAAACATGCTCAACTCTCCATCAAACTTTGCACCCTCTCTGTTGAGCCTCTGTTGACTTGTCAGGGTCTGATATGGTCAGATGTGATTCATAGACAGGTAACTTTTGGCACTAAGGTGGAATGCACTCACTGATCTGAAAGTTCACATCTGTTATCTCATCCTGTATAGCTCTCATTTCCTTTATGAAGCAAACTAATTGCCTGTCTGATCAGTTTGATCATTAACACTAACTAGGACCAGACGGTGATCGTCTTTCTGTCTCTAGATGAAATTATGAATTTGCATGATCACACGGGTGCCTTCTGATTTTTGAGGATCATTTTACCCTAATTACACATCACCATTTTATCAAGTATAATGACAGCTTTTATAGGCAGCTTTGAGAGCATCATGAGTAAATGATCATTCCAAAGCCTCTAATATCCGTTTATAGTTGCTTAGCTGGGCATCACGAGATCTTTTGCTTCGCTAGCGTAAGATTAACTTCAGGTAATTGCTCAACCTTTGCCCACATTGAACCTTTGGTCTGTCCTACAGCACTCACAGCCTCTTTATGATGGTAGTGTAGTCAGTGCAGCCCGTGGAAGCTGTCCTAAAGGTATGTATGTCCCTCGCAGAGACGTGTGTGCGTTTTATTCTGCTGGTTTTGCAGAGCAGGCATCCTTCATGGCTTTTGGCTGAATGCATGTGATTGTTCGCACTTTGTTGTGATTGTCTGATTCCTTAATTGACTAAATGGTGATAGTGATGTATCTACATACAGGAGTAAATTGTTACGCTTAACATAGCTGAGGAGATGTAGGTGAAAATCAGCTGCTGTGGCATCTGCTGAGATCCACCGTGATGTGACATCGTCTTGTGTCGCCTGCACAGTAAGTGCAGAGGTATTAGCGACTGGTGTCGGTTTGTTGTCACTTTAAATGGATGATGTTATTGTTGATATGCAGGTACGTGTGACTAGCATGCTGCTAGTCTGATCCACAGCTTGCACAGCTCACTGGATTTTTATGTGGGTCACAAATCACATGATGTGACAGCGTGATTGTGTTTTTCTTTGTCCATCTGCACATTTATAGTGATACCCAGTTATTCCATCCTAAGTAAATAAAAAAGGTCAGTGGAAGGACTGCAGTACATTTTTAAGAGGTGACTGTGAGCACTGCCTTTCTTTATCTTTAGGATAATTTACTCCTTTACGGGCCTGAACTGACACAGCATGTGTAAAGCTGGGTTAAAGTGCGCGAGTTTTCCGTGCTCTTGTCCATATGAGGCCATGATGTTTTATGGGTCATATGTCTTGTTACGTTTCTCCCTCTGACGGGTTTCTCTGTGGTTGTAAATGTTTACTGTGGATTGTTAAAAGAATATGATTGTTTATAATGTGCAAAAAATCCTTTCAGCAGCTACTTTACAAAACCTCTCCAGAAGTCACAAAGTATTTTAATTGTGGTCATTTACTGCCCAATATCTTGTTTGCCGTTTCATCAGGAATGAGTTAGTGTTAACCGCTCATCTTCCTCTTTTTTTTCTTCTTTTTTTTCCTCACACCACACACACTGCAACACTTCACCTCACTTCACTTCTCCAGACAAAGTTAAAGCATGTGTGGGTGTTGAGAGTCATCTGCTCGGTTGACCTCGCTGCCCCCGAACACGGAGCTGCACGTCTGCTTTACCCCCGACTGTCCACTTGTCCAGTGAGGCTCACTCCACACCATGTCTGCAGAGGTGGAGAACAGCGTGCCCGTCCATGCCGACCCCAGCCTCGCCTCCCCGTCTACAGGCTCGATCTCCAACAGCCCTCCAGCCTCCCCTGCAACAGCCACATCCAAGGTCCCGTTCAAGAAAGAGAAGAAGAAAGGTGAATGATGGAAGAAGACATGCTCATGATCATTCCTTCATCAAGACTTTATTTATTTTCTAGATTATTTTTGGCACAAATCATAGTTTTCTTGAATTTTTTCTTTTTTTTTTTTTTACAGTTGCAGAGAAGACAGATGAGTACCTGCTGGGCAGGTTTCAAGGTGACGGCGTGAGGTACAAGGCGAAGCTGATTGGCATCGATGATGTCCCAGAGGCCCGGGGAGACAAGATGTGCCAGGACTCCATGATGAAACTCAAGGTGCAGCATGAGACCTGAGACTTTACCCTGCTAGGTTTGGGATTCAGGAAACATGTTTAGGAGAAAGGTCATGTTAAAGGTGGTATCTGTAATGTTTTTCAAAAAATTATTCATTAATATATCCATATTTTTGGTTGGTTTCATAGTCTAGTCACACAGATCTGGAGAAAAATGTCCTTATCTGCCTTCCTCAAGTAGATCATGTTTGCTGTGGATGAGTCCTGACTGTAGAGGGCGACACAGTGCATAAACTTTACAGATGCTAATGCTTTAAATCATTTGTCATGTTTTGTTTACTTACAAAAGTAAAAAAAAAAAAAACCAAAACAAACATTTTTTTTCACTCTAGGGAATGGCAGTAGCTGCTCGGTCCCAAGGCAAACACAAACAGAGGATCTGGGTCAACATTTCCATGTCGGGCATCAAGATCATTGATGAGAAATCAGGAGTGAGTTCTGCTGTTTCCTTCCATTACCGTCAGATCAGCCACCCGGAGTTCATCGCATCTTATTAAAACCTTTGTCCTCGTCACTCAGGTGATTGAACACGAGCATGTGGTGAATAAGATCTCCTTCATCGCCAGAGATGTAACGGATAACAGGGCGTTCGGATACGTGTGTGGAGCAGAAGGACAGCATCAGTTCTTTGCCATAAAGACTGCACAACAGGTAACACTAACAACACTCTCTGTCACAGGCGTTCATACTGTTAATACCATAAACCCGCATGCATAACATGGACATTGAGAACGTGCTGTCTTTTTGCCTCCATGCAGGCAGAGCCCCTGGTCATTGACCTGAAAGATCTCTTCCAGGTCATCTTCAACATAAGGAAGAAAGAGGCAGAGGCCTCACAGAAGGTAAATGACTGGAAAAAAGTTTTTCTTTTTTTCTTTTTTAAACTTACAGTGAGAATATTTTCTTTCTGAAAGAAAAGCATTTGGTCATCTGGGACGTTTGACAGGGTACACACTGTGTGTAGCTCATGAATGTCAACACTGCCTCTCTGTGCTCTCTCAAGGAATCGCATCTCGAGACATTCCATTCAAATGATGTGAAATGACACATGCCTTCAGGAAATTAAGAAAATAAGTGTAATCATTAACAGTCTACCTCTGTTTACAGGCTGAAAACGGCGCTGTGGTAGTTGAGGTAAGCACTTGGAAAGCACTTGTTTTCTTCAAACACTTTCTCTCTCCCTTTCTTCAACCTTCTCTTTTTCTATTTGCAGAATGGAAACGATGCCTTGCTAAACATGGACGGTGCAGTAAAAACTGCCCAAGTAAGAATCCCTCCTTTGTTTTGAACCTAACATTGAATAAAATATCTCTGCTATAGAGCTTATAGTAGCTGGATAAATACAGTATGTTTCTGTTTCTTTTTTGACATCCAGCCAGTGGAACAGCTTGACCTTTTTGGGGCCATGTCGACCCCCCCAGACATCCAGGCTCCAAATGTAAGTGTGGTGCCATAGTGTCAAATGTTCCCTTTATCTGGACCACGTAGTGGAATTAAACTTGGTTAGCTGGGTATTTACACTATTATACTTAACATTTTATACATCTTAATAATTGCAGTAGGCGTTTTCTGCAGTGTCCCCTCTAAACTCTTGTTGGCAAACAAATAAGTATTAATATTGATACAGCAAGTGCAATAATATCAATCTGGCTTGCTACACGCTCCCTCTTGACAAAAATATGTTTCTAAGATCTGATTTCGTGTGTTTGTAAGGAAAAAAAATTGCTCCACTTAACCTCAGCACCACCCAGATCATTGTGTGTGTGTGTGTGTGTGTGTGTGTGTGTGTGTGTGTGTGTGTGTGTGTGTGTGTGTGTGAGTGTGTGAACTCAATTCTAAAAAGACTATCGTTTTGTGTTTTTATTATTTATTTGTGCATCTAATTGTTTGGATTGTCAATTTTAGGCTTAATGCAAAAGTCTTTTAAGAATTGAGTTCATGCTTCATGTTTACCAATCTCATTGTTAATCACAACTTTAAAGCTGCTACAAGTAGACTTTTCTTGTTGACTCTGGTGACCCCTAGAGGTCAATATTGGTAATGTTTATATCACTGACGTGAGACGACTCACCAGCTTGAGTCTTAGGTCCAGTAGCTAGTGCTGACTATAGCATATTTATACTACCTTGCTGTTTTTGAAGGCAAATGAGAATTTAGTAACAACTTAATTTTCCATGTTGAAAGATGGAGCATCGAGTTTGATATGACAGTGACAGTTTGAGGTAAATATTCTACAGGTAGCAGCTTTAAATTGTCACATCTTCTCACACCATGTGATTCATTTTTCATTGTGTTTAACACATATGTTTATCTCCTGTTGCAGAAGTGATTCATAAATCTTTTTTTCTCTCCCACTGTCCCTCTCATGTTAACCAGGGCTCTAATGATATTCTCTTGCTGGACTTTTCCGCTGAAGTTGACAGCAATCAGAATTGCATAAAGGGAAGCTCCTTTGTAACTTCCTGTGCCCCTGACCGTAGGGCATCTCCCCAGACAGAGAACCCCTTTGCCTCGACATTTGGCTACTTTCCAACACCAGACAGTGACCCTTTCAGAGATGACCCCCTTTCTAAATCGCCCACTCGGTCTGCACTCAATAATTCACAGATCTTCCTCGCCACCAATCACCTAAACAGCACTGCTGGCAGCACTAGTAAGACAATTATTAATGGTGGTTTGAATGGAAACTCTGAACACCTGAGTCAGCAGATGAATGGGTTAACCAGTAAGACCATGATCCTTGCTCTCAGTAATGGACAATGGCCACTAGGGGGCAAAATATCTCAAGGCAGCACAACTACCATGATGGACGGAAATGATTCTGGAGCAGTTCTCTCAACCAAAAACCCATTTTTTGACTCATCTTTGACAACTTCCCCTGTTACTAACGGCACAAGTCATCACCCACAACCCCCTGTGACTCATAGCAAGGATTCAGTAGTCATAAGTCCGCCTCCGCAGAGCTCTAAGGCCGGACGAGGTCGAAGGAGTGCAAAGGTGAAATTCTAAGGCCAGATAAATCACAGTAGAGTTGCATGTGAGATGCATTTTTAAAAATAGGGTTTCTGCACATTTTTCCAGAGCTAGTATAACTAGTGCCTAACATCTTCCTCTCTGAGCATTTGGGTTATGCATTAGTGTCTGACAGGATATGCTAGAGGCTGCGTTGGGTTTACATAAGATGCAAGTCCTTTAATGGTGACATGCGGCTAAGATCTTGGTGTTTGGATCCGTTCTGTCCTTTATGCATGCACAAGCTTCTCTAACTGGCTTTGGTAAATGACACTTTGACTGTGCTGCAGAATAATCAATCTCACCCTTTGTCATCTCTGCTCATAATCAATTTTCTAACATTCATGCTACAGTGATAACAGCACTGGTAAGTGGAGAAGCATGCATATATACATATATATATATATATATATATCAGTGTTCAGGTAAATAGTTTTTATTTCTGACAAAGATAAGTATAGTAAATCGTTTGTAGCTGTAGTTTATGAGTATTCGTGTATAAAATGATGTCAGTGTTTGCAACGTTACTTCATATTTTTGTTTTATTTTTTGTGACTAGTCGACATCAAGTGATCTGTTTGGAGCAGAGCTGTTTGCTGCTCCTGGTCAAACTGAGGGATCATCTGCACCAAATGACTTTTTCAACAGTACACCAGCCAGCTCTGCTCCCGCCTCCATAGCTGCTCTGGGTAATACACAATAGAGGATCTCTGTCTCTGATGCACATATGTTTTTCAGGCTTTATGTTTCATTCCCTTTAAGCTTCCACGTTCAATTTTTTTCATATTCAGGGAACCTTCAGTTAGGTCCTCCAGCTACCACAAGTATCCCTGCTGCAGGCATGTGGGGAGCCTCCACCACTGCACCCTCCATGTTTCCTATGCCAGGAGTGACATCCCCAGGCCCTATGCCCAACTTCCCACAGCCCTCTGCCTTTGGTGGTCTACCCATACCTCCCACAGCCTGGGGCCAGCAGATGCCACCTCAGTTTGGCGTTCCGCCTAACGCCTGGGGCCAGCCTCCACCAACTGTGCCAGTTGGCGCTCCAGGTTGGGGTCAGCCCGCAATGACCAATCCTTTCCATGCGGGCGCGTTCTCTGCAATGGGTGACCAGCACGGTCCTTCACGCCCCCCACCTAGGCCACCTGCTAAAGAGGCCCCTCCAAAGGTAGAGAACAGTGCCTTCACAGCTTTGGACCCTCTTGGGGATAAGGAGAAGAAGACTGGAAAAGACATGTTCAAGGACTTCCAGATTGCCAAGCCTCCAGCCATCCCAGCGAGGAAAGGCGAGCTCGTGTCCAACTCTGCTCCGGACCCCAGCAGCAGTGAAGCAGGGGCGTTCGATCAGTACTTTTCCAATAAAGTGGGCCTGGTTCAGGATGTCGCAGATCACGATGACTTTGATATCAATCAAATGCCAGCAGTCAACGGTAAACCAGCTGCATAATGCGTGGAGATAAACTGTGCAAGTTGATGTGTGTTTGACTCTGAGATTTGTCAACTAATTTCGTCTTCTCGTAATCTCTCTGTTTAGATGTCCGCAGTCTCGCTCCTGCTCCAGCTGCAGCCCCTGCTCCAAGCTTTAACCCCGGCCTCCTCGACAGCGCCTTCTCCTCTGCTCCCGTCGCAAACAACGTAGCTCCGGCCCAGGGACACGGCCTCAATCAGGACAAGTTTGATGAAGCATTTGGGGCCCCAAATTCCAGTCTGTTTGGAGTGCCACCTGTAACTATGGTACAGAGATTCACACATAGACACAAATTCACACCGTATCAAGCAGCTCACAGAATTATTTGTAATTTTGGTCTTTTTTTTTTTCTTACAGCAGACTACAGCTGTTGGTCAGAACTCTGGTTCAACAGCTGCTTTTGGGGATCCTTTTGGAAATCCCTTTGCTTGACCACAACTTTGTCCACAAGTAAGTGTTTTGGTTGTTTATATCTTAACATAGTTCATCTGCTCAGGTTCAATTTTCACTAGTTTCTCTTGTTTCCTTGCAGTGGAAATAGAGTCAATGGCGCAAATGGAGATCTTCACATCAAATAACATCTTTGGGACAATCTGCAACATGTGCAAGACAATCCAAAATCCTTATACTCTTCTAACTCTTGTCCCTGATCCACTCGTCTTTTACACCTCCACCTTTTGATGTTGTTTTTTTTCTATCCAATCAGTAGTTCCCTTATTTCTGAAGACCACTGATCCAAGAAGTAAATGCTATGTCATGATCTGCTGAAGAAAGAAACGTGGTGTGTGAGAGAAGGCATGTCCAAAGAGGTTCACTGCTGATGCTGTGTGTATTAAAGAAATAAAAAAATAATTCAATCATAATGCTGCAAGGTGTTGACAAGTCCATTGCCTTTTTCAGAGAGAGTTTGTGATTCGGCAGTTTGCAATCCGCTGGAGGGTTCAGCAGTCAGGCAGATATACTGTATGATTCAAGAAATGCAAAGGTCAGTTCAGGCTGCATGCCCAAACACTCATGGTGCCATTTTTTTTTTCTCTGTAACTCTCAAAAGTGCTTCCATAGGCTAAGTCTATTTATTTTATGTTCTAACATTATGTGATATGACATTACGTGGGTGAACTGTTGCAACACTGGTGAACATGTGCTAAAAGAGACAAAATAGAAAAAGAAAACGACTCAAACTTTTAATAATTGAACTTTTTGAGCTGCTCAACTTAACATACAGAAAAATCAGAGCTATCTTATATGGAAACCCAATTAGAAACCCCAAATGAAATCCACATGAGATTGTTAAAGTTCCATATTATTGAACTATACTTAAAAAAGGTTCTCAATAGGCACAAAATAGAGTGTAAAGTCAAAGAAAAAGGTTGGAGATCAGTGGCAGAAGAAGCATTCAGACCTTCATTTTCTTCACTTAAGTAAAAGTAGAAATACCACAGTGTAAAATGCTCAGGTAGATGTCACAGTCTAAATTTTACTTAAGTAAAAGTACATTAAGTATAATCAGCAGAATGTATTTACAGTATCAAAGGTAAAAGTACTTCTGTAAAAGAATGGCCACTATCATTTATTGTATTGTGTTAAGGTGAAGCTAATTTGAACTCCTATCTACTGTTGGGTCATTTCATTTGTAATGAGTCGTCTTATATGCTCATCGCTGATTTCGTATGTACAGTTTTAATTAGCAAAGCAAGTATAAATGTCAAATTAGAATTTGTGGAGCAAAAAGTGCAATATTTGCCGCTGAAATGTAGTGAAGTATGATTATGAGAATAAAGTGGAAATATCCAAGTATCCCAGCCTACCTGGTCAGTATCCCATACAAACACATGCATGTGTGAGCATGATTAAAAGGGAAATGAAAGGACAATGCTTCTTGCATAAATGCATTAATGATATAAAGAAAATGACTAAAAAGTGAGCTAAGTGTTTTACCACTGGTGAGTACTAACTAGTAACAATTTGTTTGTTCTACTGCACTTACATTCTTGTATAGAAGAATATTTGTACATTTTCTATTACTTTTACTTTTACTCCACTGTATTCCAGAGAGCAATATTGTACTTATTACCCCACTGCATCAATATCTGACTTCAGTTACTGTGTACTGTTCTTTTAAGATGAACAGTTCACATACAAAACAGTATGATCTGCTTATAAAATGTGATTATCAGTAAAACTACCCAATCAAAAACTAATTTGACTACAACAATAAACTTCCATGTTGATGTATCAGTATTAAAAATCCAATAATTTGATATTTTAAGTAAATGTTGCTTATTCTGTACTTATAATTAAGCAAAATTGCGGGAATATTTTTAAACTGATCTATTGTTATTTTTACTTAAATAAAATATCTCAATACATCTACCACCACCGATTATTACAGGACTATATTTTGAATCCTTCAAACCAGGGGCGGAGCCACACATTGTTAACATTCAGGGCTTAGCCCCAATTTAAGTCGATTTTCAGGGGACATGACTTTAATATTTATAATTTTAGCCTGTTATTTTTCCAGATGCTTTGAGGATGGAGCACTATATCATAATCATGGATTGTGCATTTAAAAGAGAATCCAACCTTTTTTAAGAAATCACATTTGTTATTCCTGTGGCCCAGAACAAACTGGTGAATATTTGTGAACACGCTGCACTCTCCTCTAAAGTAAGAAACCAAAAGGAGAACCTTAAAATGTGCTATGTTATCCCGGTTTGCTCTATAACAATGAATGTGGCTCTGATGCTGTGAGGCCTTAAAATGTTTGTCTAATTTCTCAAACCAAAATGAGTGTTTTATATCTTAAACCTTATGTCCAATTAAAAATCTAGAAGAGACCTGTTAGGAGGTACACTACACAGCTACTGTAGATTATAGGGTTAGTGAGGTAACACATTTCTCACAGTGGCTCAAAGTAATTTCAGCTATATAACCTCAGTACACTGACTGATGAAAACAAGCCTTTGACTTTTTTAGAATATGACATTTGCAAGTTTATACTTCCAGAGTCTGTTTTTCTACTGTATTAGTTCATCATTTGCACTCATTAGCTCTTAATGTAGGGGATTCAATTAAAAAGTGCATTCAACATTTTCATTTGTCACTTATGACATTTAATGATATTTTAATGGATTACATTACAACTGTTGACACAGAACAAAGTCAGTGCCCTTGTGTTGTCTTTGGAGGATTTGGGGATTCTCTGATTTCTAGCTTTAAGACAGATAATACAGACTTTACTGTCCTTTGGCATGGGAATAACGTGACATTTAATCTTTTTATTTAGTTAAAATTGCTTTCAAATGAATGAACTGTATGTTTATGAATGTTGTGATTATTATTTATTAGTATGTTGTACACAGCTGCTGTTGGACTTTTACCTTCACTTCCCGCTGGAGTTCATGGCTTTTAGCTGCAGCTTATGAATTTTGAATCTTCCTTTAAGTTGACAAATGAAAATGTTGAATGCACTTTTTAATTGAATCCCCTACATTAAGAGCTAATGAGTGCAAATGATGAACTAATACAGTAAAAAACAGACTCTGGAAGTAATAACTTGCAAATGTCAATATTCTAAAAAAGTCAAAGGCTTGTTTTCATCAGTCAGTGTACTGAGGTTATATAGCTGAAATTACTTTGAGCCACTGTGAGAAATGTGTTACCTCACTAACCCTATAATCTACAGTAGCTTGTGTAGTGTACTTCCTAACAGGTTCTTCTAGATTTTTTAATTGGACAATAAGGCTTAAGATATAAAACACTCATTTTGGTTTGAGAAATTAGACAAACATTTTAAGGCCTCACAGCATTCAGAGCCACATTCATTGTTTATAGAAGCAAACCGGGATAACATAGCACATTTTAAGGTTCTCCTTTGGGTTTTCTTACATTTAGAGGAGAGTGCAGCGTGTTCACAAATATTCACCAGTTTGTTTGGGCCACAGGAATAACAAATTGTGATTTCTTTAAAAAAGGTTGGATTCTCTTTTAAATGCACATCCATGATTATGATATAGTGCTCGCCATCCTCAAAGCATCTGGAAAAATAACAGGCTAAAATTATAAATATTAAAGTCATGTCCCTGAAAAATCGACTTAAATTGGGGCTAAGCCCTGAATGTTAACAATGTGTGGCTCCGCCCCTGGTTTGAAGGATTCAAAATATAGTCCTGTAATAATCGGTGTGGTAGATGTATTGAGATATTTTATTTAAGTAAAAATAACAATAGTCAGTTTAAAATATTCCGCAAATTTTGCTTAATTATAAGTACAGAATAAGCAACATTACTTAAAATATCAAATTATTGGATTTTTAATACTGATACATCAACATGGAAGTTTATTGTTGTAGTCAAATTAGTTTTTGATTGGGTAGTTTTACTGATAATCACATTTTATAAGCAGATCATACTGTTTTGTATGTGAACTGTTCATCTTAAAAGAACAGTACACAGTAACTGAAGTCAGATATTGATGCAGTGGGGTTAAGTTACATATTGCTCTCTGGAATACAGTGGAGTAAAAGTAAAAGTAATAGAAAATGTACAAATATTCTTCTATACAAGAATGTAAGTGCAGTAGAACAACAAATTGTTACAGTTAGTACTCACAGTGGTAAACACTTAGCTCACTTTTTTAGTCATTTTCTTTATATCATTAATGCATTTATGCAGAGAAGCATTGTCCTTTCATTTCCCTTTTAATGCATGCTCACGACATGCATGTGTTTGTATGGGATACTGACTCCAGGTAGTCTGGGATACTTGGATA